>NC_056750.1:639507534-639593464 GCF_019279795.1 Protopterus annectens
AAAAAACTGTTTTAGACATTTATCTACTTAGGCAGGAATCTGTAACTAGTATCAGAAACAAACTTAATCTCCCATCTAAATATACAATTATGATAAGATAACTGAAATAATTATGTTACAGATTTTGGAAGTATACTGACATCCCAGACCAACAGATAGCTACATGTAGAACGTTGTGGGATATAATGACACGGAAAAAAAAATGATTTCAAATGCCTATAAATTCATTCTCTCTCTTAGACACACGAAAGAAGCCATTCATTCCAATTACTGGACAAAACAAGATCCTACAATTACCTCCAATGTAATTGCACAAGCAATTCAGAAATTCTCCAAAGACATTCTACTTCAGAAGCTCAGATATACTCGACTTATGATCCTAAAAATGCATATTTTACGCCCTCAATATTAAATAAAATGTACAAAGAACTCCCACCCTTTTGCCAAATCTGCCCCTCCAAAGAAGCTGATATTATACATATATTTTGAAGTTGTAAATGTACATACAAACTCTGGTGTGCCTTAAGAGTCAAATTAGAGAAAATGGGATATGAAAAAGCAACCTTATCCTGGAAATTTGCTCTCCTACACATACCTCCTGTAGGAATGAGGAATAATCACTTGCACATCCTAGTAACAACATTTATGCTAATGAAATATTACATTACACTAAATTGGAAAGACAGGTCCATAATAACATGGGATGGTTTCAAGCAAACAGCTAGTAAACAACTTTTGGCACATAAATATTTATGGTATTCCATGAGGAATAAAAAGACCCAGAAGGACACTTGGAAACTGATATCCGAACACTTTCTGGCATGATTGTAAATCATAACTCTGTATGCTGCATAGTTTGATATAGATGAGAATTATATATAGGTTATTACTGCATATAGGTTTTATGTTTGTAGGTCTGTATGTTGTGTGTTATTGTTTATTTTCTGTTAAATCGTTTTCCTGTTTTCATTTTGTTTTGATATAACCCTAATAAAAAGGAATTGGGAAAAAAAAAAAAAAAAAACCTCAAATGCTATGGAACAACTTGTGACCACTCCCACAAGAGGGGAAATCATACTGGACCTGATCATCACCAACATGGGGACTCTATGCTCCAGACCAGAAGTGTATCCCTCACTGGTAAGATTAGACCATAAATTAATCTCACTGGATATCCACATCCCGACCCCACCCCCTGCCCAGAAAACCACAGTGAAAAACTTCTCTAAAGCAAACTTCACACTACTCAAAACTGAGGTGGAATCCTTCAAAGCCCCCGGGCCTGTGGAAAATACGGCCCAGATCACAGAATCCTTTATAAACGCATTCTATGAACACCTTCAGGAATGCATGGATCATGCATTCCCAAATACAGCTAAGACCCAATCCCCTAAAGTCAGGCGTCCTGGTGGATCCCAGCCATAAACAAACTATACAATAGAAGAGGGACGTTACTACACGTTAGAGCAAAATCCCAAAAAGGGAAGGCATCTCTGATCAATATTAGCAAAAAACTACGGGCACTCATAAAATCATCTAAGGCCAGCTTCGAGAGAAAAATTGCACAGGACACTAAAGATAATCACAAAGCTTTCTTTGGTTAAGTTAGCCCAAAATGACAAAAAAATACACTGAACCCACAGACATTGCCAACATCCTGGCCGACAGGTTCAACGCAAACCCCCCCCCCCTCCCCACCAAAAGAGCAAATATCTATTCCAGCAGAGTGCTGCTCCCCTGACATCTCAGATGCTCAGGTAAGAACCGCCCTCTCCAAAGCAAAAAAACACAGCATCAATGGGACCAGACGGTGTCCCGGGCTGCGTCCTACATGAACTCCAAGATGAGCTGAACCCAAACATAAAGCTGCTGTTCAATCTCAGCCTCACTACAGGATATGTACCCAAAGAGTGGCGTACTGCAACAGTGGTCCTCTCCATAAAGGTGGTGCCTCAACGGATCCTGGAAACTATCGCCTCATAAGCCTGACTAGCTTGGTCTGCAAAGCTATGGAAAGGATCATCATGGAACTCATAAATAAAGATATTGGGGACCTACAGACACTGGATCCTTCCCAGTTCAGCTTTGTTAAGGGCAAGATCCTGCCTGTTAAACCTGGTTGATTTCTTTTAAACGGTCACCAAGGCCATTGACAAGGGGAAGGTGGTCCACACAGCCTACCTGGACCTCGCAAAAGCCTTTGATACAATACCCCACTCAGGCATCATAGATAAGCTATCCAGCTTAAATATAAACCCCTATTTCACTAGATGGGTTGCAATCTGGCTCAAGGACAGAACCCACATGGTTAGAATTGCTGGAGCCATGTCAGACTCCAAACTAGTTACAAGTGGCATCCCACAAGGCTCAGTCTTGGGACCTCTCTTGTTCGGTATATATTTCTCGGAGGTACAGGTCAACACGGAAGGACTGTGGCTGACCACGTTCGCAGATGACTGCAAACTGGGCGCCATAATCGACTCTCCAGCTGACACAACCATCCTCCAAAAGGGTCTCATAGAAACAGACAACTGGAGCCAGAGCCATGGCCTCATGCTAAACGCCAAAAAGTGTATAGTCATCCCCTTTGGCAAAAACAAAGTGCCCAAAAATTCCCACATAGGTGGTAATCCATTAAGTACGGAAGAAGTAATTAGGTACCTGGGGACCCAAGTTGATAGCAATCTGTCATTTGACAACCACATGGCCAAAGTGGTTAGAAAAACATTCTATATAGCCCAACTAATCATGAAGGGATTCACATCTAGATCAGGGAGGTCATTGTGCCTGTTTACTCATCCCTCATCAGGCCCATAATTGAGTACAATGCCCCTTTTGGGATGTACCTTACCAGACACCTGCAGCAACTAGAAAGACCCCAAAAGTACCTCACCAAGAGGATCAAAGGGCTCAAACAGATGCCATATGCTGCCCGGTTAAAGAAACTCCAGCTCTGCTCGGTTGCATACCGCCTGCTTAAAGGCGATCTGTGCCTGACTTATAAAGCAATATCCAACCCGGAATTAATGGACATGCTGCACCTCAGAAAACCCAAATCCCATTGAGCTACGCACTTGAGGGTCTTGAACCTCAGCACAGAAATAAATAGGACATGCTAGAGGGACAGATTCATAACCCAGAGGCTCCCTTCACTCTGGAATAAAATCTCAGTCCAGGTTAGGCAGAGTCCCTCACTGACTGTCTTCAAGAGGAATCTTGATGAGTGGATGGGAGATCGTAGGTTTACCCCGGGTATCACTTCTGTGTCACTGTTAGACAGAGGCACAGTAAACTAAACCTCGAAAAAGGACATAGTAAAATTCATTTTAATGGGTGGCGAAAGCCAAACACACTCTGGCTAGGCTTACAAATGCCCTAGGGCAGATAGCCTAGTATGAACCTAAACATTAGCTTCAGGGATCTGAACTTCGCCTGTGACACAAACAGAACATACTGGAGAGACGGATGTGTCCCAAAAGATCCTGCACTATGGAATCGACTCCCCATCCATATAAAACAAGAGTTCATCCCTGAACCTATTCAAAGTAAACCTTGACAATTGGATGGGAAATTGTAAATTAAACCCCAGTCTGCCCCCCCCCCCCCCATTTCCCTTATGGACAGAGGCTGTCCATAAGAAAAATATTATCCTAACACCCCCTGAACAAATCCTTGGTTATCTCCCTACTAATGGTTTTGGGTGCATAGCTAGGCTTATAAGGACCGTAGTGTTTGTTATCCTAGTAACAAACTATGAACCTGTAAACGTTGACCATTGGATTCACAATTTTCACATTCCAGGCTCCACTTCTATTCTGCCATTCTCATGATTCCTCATTTACTTACCATCCTTTCAGCTTTATTACCTCAAACTGTGAGCAAGCAGTTTGGTTGCTGTTGTGTTATTGTTTGGTTGGGTTTGGTTTTTCCAGTGTTATCACTTCTGTGAGTTCTTTTTGTGTTTTTTTTTTTGGCTGGCCAGTATGGATTCATTGGACGAGAGTCCATCTATGTTTTCATCTGTACACCAGGACGAAATGAATAAGCTGTATTCGGAGGTTCACATAGTAAAAGGGGAGCTCAGTAGGCTAATGGAATTAATTAGCCATCTGGGAAATCTTTTCCACCACAGAGAGGGGTTATGTCATTGGGAGGCATGCTCCATCATGAATCACCAGGAACGAGAGGAAGTAATTGTTTGCAACAAGAAGTTGACACCATACTTACAAAAAACTCCAAATTAGTAGTCCCACAAGAAAAAAATAATGCCGGGGACAGTTATGAGTAAGAATACATTTGTTGTGGAGCCAAACCTAAACAGATTGTGCTGAAAAGAACATATATGGCTGTAAGGTACTGTAGAGTTTCCTGTGACTTTTTCCGAGTCAGCTAACAGTGTTTTTGGGGAGGGAAAAGGGAACTGGAATGTTGATTTTGAGAAATTTATTGTTGCCGAGTAAGTTTTTAAAAAAGAGAACAGTGGGTCACAACAAGTAGGAGCAGATTTTCAGCTTCAAAGAAATGGCACCTTAAAATATATGATTTGCTTAATGGAAAAGAAGCTTTAAAAGGTTAAACTGTTACAAATGAACAACGTGTATTTTATGAGATGCATTCACTTAAAAATTGTATCCCAAGGGTTAAGGTTTTTTAAACTCCCTTTGTGGTTGGATTTGAATGACGATTTAATTAATGACTTTGATGCATTATTTGATTGTTTTGGCTATGAATACATGAAACTTTTGATTAAACACAATGATGTAAAACTGAGTGCCTTAATTAGAAACATGGATTAGCTTAATCATGTTATTAGTAATGATTTGATTTTCTCACAATAGAAGAATTTTTATTTGAAACCGTTCTCATTAGTGGATAAAAATGTGAAAGAATGTACACTAAGAAAGTTAAGAAAATAGAGAGGGGTACAAAACAATATTATGATAAGATGGCTTATCTATGGAACAATAATTCTAAGACACAAAATAGTTTTGGGCACTCGGACAAACCTGATAATGACAGACTAGAAGGGCAAGCTAAGAAAGGGAATTTTAACAAAGGTAGTAACCCTGGAAATTTTCAAAAGGGAAAAAAACAGGGAGTACGGACTTGCAGACAAAATTATTGGGGCTCTGGACAGGAATATCCCCAAACAAGATGGAAAGGTGAACGTATGAGCAGTCACACAGAGAAGGGTATATGAGAGATAACTAATAGTCACCAGGTAGTCTTTTCATACAGGAATTTTCATATATATAATTGCACAAAGGTTGAGGTTGGTAAAGAACACTTTTCACTGTTTTCTAAAGAGATGAAATATGTGCTCACTACAGAATTTAAATACAGTTGATACACTGATCGAAACTAAATTATATTTTAGAAAATTAAATTTAGCTAGTTACTTCAAGGACAACAAACAGGAAGAAAACAGGTTGATTCTAAAGAAAAGAAGTAAATATAACCCCCCTCACATCCCTCTTTGTTAGTATTCGAGAAAATTATAACAGGATACATATGTATATATATATATATATATATATATATATATATATATATATATATATATATATATATATACATACACATATATATATATAAGCTTCAGAGGAAGTTTAAAGAGAGAAAAAGAGGAATATGTACAACTTTTCTAAGACTGACTGGGATGTGCTTCAGAAACTATGTAATGATTCATCCATTCGAGTGATAAAGCCGGACAAGGGAGGGGGAATAGTATGTGAGAAGTTTGAGTATTTCAATATTGTGTATGGAATTTTAAATGATATTGGGACCTATGAAACAGTGTCTTTAAATGAAATTAACATAGAATATCAGAGAATGGATTTATTTTTAGAAGAATATTTACTAGATCAAAGGATATCCATTGACATTTACAATTTTCTGAAGGTTAAGAATACAGTGATTGCAATTATAGTCTGGGTCCCTAAGATTAACAGAAATGTGTTAAAACCCCCTTTTCGTCCCATAGTTTCTGGAAGTAAATCTAGACATTTCCATCGGGGGTGGTTATAGACATATGGTTAAAACACACTTATTCCCATGTTCACCATTTCTTAAAAGATTCTTGGGATTTTTTGGGGCGATTTAAAAGATGAGTTATGGGAAAAGGACTTGATTTTTTTTCACTATAGATGTTACAGATTTGTTTCTTCAATTCCCAAGGAAGAAGGGTTGAAACTCTTTTGCAATAGTGTGAGGAAATTTTCTAACCTTGAATGGGATAAGATTCAATTAATTTCTAAATTTACGACAACTGTTTTGGACAACAACTTTATATTCTTTGAGTGTGAATATTTTAGACAAATAAGGGAAGTGGCTTTGGGTCCTCTTGTGCCCCCATATTTGTGAATTTAGTTGTTTTGGAATGGGAAACTAACTTCGTATTTAAAAGTAAGTTTTCTGGAAATTTAAAGTTGTATGTCCATTTCTTGGATGATATCTTTGTGTTATGGAAAGGGACTACCTTGGAAATAGAGCACTTTTTAGAGTATTTGAATAGTACCAGTGCTTTTTTAAAGTTCGCGCACACTTTTAATGAATATGGTATCCCCTATTTAGACACTTGCATTTCCCATGCAGGCAGTGGATTTAAATTAAAAATATATCGAAAGCCAGCGTTTAGTAACTCCTATTTAGAATATTCAAGCTGCCATCCTCTCAGTCAAAAAAAAGTACACTTAAGGGGCAGTGTATCAGAGCAGCAAGGATGACTTCTACCTACAAAGACATCGTAAAGGAGTTAGAAATTTTGGGTGATAAGGGGAAAACCTTTTAAATTAATTAAGGATGTTATTGACTTTGCATTGTCCCTATGGGGCAAGATGCACAAACCTTTATTAGGAACAGGGATGGAACCCCCTGTTGAAACACTTAAAGATAATAACTTTTGCAGATCCCTAGTATTAGAATATAGCCCTCATGTAAAGGAGGTTAAAACGTTTTTAAACTGAATTGGAATATACTTAGAAGTAACCCAGAGATTTATAATTTATTGGGTAACACAGCTTGATTTATGTGCAAGACGGGAGTTAACTTAAAAAAACAGTTTTGAACAAGGAACTTTGAATTTGAAATCCAATAAAAGGACAACAGGTGGTAGTAGAAAATGTGGCTCATGCAGTTATTGTACCTCTGTTTTGGATGAGGCAATTTTAATAATGGATAATATTACTAAGACTAAAATTTATCTCGAGTGGTAATTCTGGTATTAAACATGTTATATATTTGGCTAAATGCATGTCCTGTCCACCTTTCTATGTTGGGAAAATGGACAGAGCCCTTAAGAGGTAGAATATATGAGCACTTGTATCAAATTAAGAAGCAGAAGAGTAACAGCGCCTTATGTAGGCATTTAATACCCAGTCCAGGATGTGAGACTTAAATTTGGTATTTTAGAGAAGTTAAACATTAACCCAAGGGGGGGAGATGTGAAAACAATATTAGAAGAAAGAGAAGTGAGGTAGCACTTCTTTCTTAATGCCACTTGACCCCCAGGAATAAATGATAATATTCCCCTTCAACCAGTATTAGAATATAGGAATTAATGTTTTTTAAATGAAACTGTCTTCACATAGCCTTCCTATAGTCTTTCAATAGTGTTTTTTTAATAGTGATTTATGGGATAGACTTATTTATTAATGTAGCAAAAACGCAAAAGAACTCTGATATGGCCCAGGTTTCCAGTTTTTTGTGGTTTTATTTGCAACCTGTTTGGACTGGTGGTTTTTGTGGTTTTATTTGCTACCTGTTTGGACTGGTGGTTATTTCTTTGGTTTTCTTTATTTATTAATGTGTTTTTAATAATTTTCTTGGACAAGGGGATTTGTTAGTAATATAAATATTTATTTTTTTATGTTTCGACTTTGTGTTTTAAAAGGATTTGGTATTTTAGTTAGTTTCAGTTGACTAATTAATGAGGGTATGTATATGGACTTGATTGTAAAGTTTGTTTGATTCTGAAGTTCAGTTCTTTGGATGAAAGCGTTTAATCGTAATAAAGAATGAATGTATTTTAACCTTATTGAAAGGGTCTTTATTGTCCAGTGTGCTACTTGCTGCCAGCTGATGCGAATGCTATTGCTTGGCTGGGTTTGGTTTTTCCAGTGTTGACACTTCTGAGAGTTCCTTTTGCTGTTGGATTATTGTCAGAAAATATTTGGTTTAAAAATAAATCTGAAGTTTTTGTCTTCAACCTATGGGTTACCACATCCGGCACAGATCTGACTCTGTTGCATTTCCAGCATCTGATCCGAGCTCCAAGCTCCTCCCCTACCCATTATTCCCGTCTCCTTCTTCCCTTCAGATCTCGTTTGCCTAGCTTCATGTCTTCATCGTGATCTGTGCTGCGCTACATACTTTTCTCTTAAATTTCTCGTAATTTTTTCACTCCCCTCTCACACTCTGCATCGGTTCTTCTCAAAAAAAAAAAAAAAAAAAAAAAACCTTCTTTTCTTGTCTAGTGTGTGTGTTTTAGCCGCTCAGTTTTGAGTATGTCTGAGACCTCCAAACCAGAGTTCTGCAGATGCACACTGTGTGGCCACAAGCTCTCTCCAGCTAATGGCCACACTCAGTGCACTGAATGCCTCGGGGTTATCCACCTGAAGACCTCCTGCTCTATCTATGCCAGGTTTAGTCCCCGGGCACTGATGGACAGGAGGAATAAGTTAATTTTGAAGAGCCTTCTCTTCCCTCCTACCACTGGGGCCCAGGTTTCTTCTGCTCCATTATCGGTTTCCATCTCCACCCCGGCCTTTGGGACTCAACCTCCCGCCAAGAGGTCCGAGGACAGAGAAGTCTTAAGTCTAAGGACAGGGCGAGGAAGCGATACCAGGATCGCTCATCCTCAGCGGGTCCTCCTGTTAAAGTACAGAGTGCTCCTAGGACTAAATCAGCCCGGCTCTGTTCCCCTCTTTTCTCACCGGAGCCAGAGGAGCTTCAGACCTGATCGCTGTCACAGGCTTCCCCTTACCTTCCCGATCCACCTGCAGTCTCTCTGAAGCGGAAGTGGACAGAATGATGCAGAGATTTATCCGCACCCAGATACAGATGGGAGTTTTGTCTGCCCTCTCTCCCTCCAGAGCGAGGGGCATGCAGTCCGCATTAATCCCTATTACTCCTTCGCCGGTCTGACCCCCGGTTTTGGAGCCCGAGGACACTTGACGTCAAGGGGTCAGCTCTGATTGTACCTTGTACCTCAATGCCGGCCATGGCCTTGTGTAGGTTAGATCCGACCAGCTTGGATCTCTCTGGCTCTGAGCCGTAGCCTCTGCCCCGATCTGAGGTGATGAAGTCGGCTCCAAGTTTTTCGGAGCATTGTCTTCCTCTTGGAATCTTGATGCCTGGAGGTTCAGCTTTGGCTCCCCTGTTTGGTCAGAGGGTTACGGCTCTTTTGGTAGTCTCTTCTCAGGAGGACCATTCCCCTTCGGCTTTCGATGTGGTGGAGAGCGTCCTGTCTATCCCATCGAGACCTTTGATGTTCTCATCATTGGAGAACGCCCTGGCTCACTCTGTTTCTGACACAGATCTGACCATCCTGCTACCTCAGGGACAGCCTGCCGCCTCTTTGCCTCATGGAGCTTCCACTTGGGAACAGCGAGATGTTGGTGAGTCATTCCCAGAGACCACACTGAGGAGGTACCTCACAAACGTACATGCAAAAGGAAGCACTTGGATTCCCCACCAGAGTCTCTCACGGAAGACGCCGATTTGGAGGAAGGGGAAGGTTCCCCATGGTCACCCTCGAGAATGTCTGATTTGGAGACCTCATGGAAATCCGCCGCCATTTTGGGGGTGGTCTGCCCAAAAACGTAACCTGGGCAAATCGGTGTTCCTGGAGGCATTTGGGGCAGTCCCTTCTACTTTCTGGGTGTCCCCTACCATGGATCCACTAGTGGATCTTATTACATCTCTATCGTGGAAGGAGCTGGACACGGTGGAGCCCATCCTCAAACACCCGACAACATTTTGAGTGCACCTATGGACAGGACCTATTGGACCAAGCGATTCCCAGTTGATGTCATGGTAGTGGCAGCTGCCACTAAGAAGGAGCTCGCTCAGGAGAGCTCTGCTACAGTTCATCCACTTGAACAAGAGTCCAGGATGATGGACCATTTTGGGAAGTGGGGGTAGAATTCAGCGACATGCACTGAATTCGGGTCATTCGTTTAAACACCAATAAAGACCTAATGGATACACAGATACAAGCTATTACTACAGATTTTTTGGATAGGGGATATATGGAAAATATGGTTACTAAACTAACTACAAACTTAAAGCAGGAAGTTGATAGTAATAATATATATCCTATTTTTTCAGAAGTTCATGCTAAACACTATAAGAATAGATCTCAAGCTAGAAGGACTAAAGATAAAACCATCACCTTTAGATGTAGAGGTTGTGCAGTGGTAGCATTGTCACCTCACAGCAAGAAGTTCTCCCGTTTGATTCTCGGCTGGAGCGCCTTCTGTGTGGAGTCTGCATGTCCTCCCCACGGTCAAGTGGCGTTCGAAAGACATGTGTGAATGAGCGTGCCTTCATTGAAGGTTGGGCGTCGGGCTGGCACCTCAACACTGTAAAAATCTACTGCCAATCATTAGCAACCCCCTAACCGGGAAAAGCCGAAAGAACAACAACTAATAAAATACAGAATATTATAAAAAAACACTGGAAGATGATAAAACATGTAGCAGCCTTTAAGGATATATCTTTAGAACGTTTGTCTTTTGGACATAAAAAACAAACAAATTTGAGATACCAGTTATGTTATAAAGAACAGCAGAATTATAACATACATACAGTGCATTTGGTAAACATGGTACACAAAAATGTTGTAATTGTCTTTTCTGTAAATATATTTTTACAGGAACAAGTTTTATTCATCCTGTAACATCAAAAATGTTTTATTTAAGAACCTATAGTACTTGTAATACCACAGATATAATATATATGGCTAAGTGTTCCCAATGTACTGCATTTTACATAGGCAAGAGCAATAGGAAATTAAAGGACAGGATATGTGAACATCTTTCAGAAATAAGGGAGTTAGACATATAAAAAGTATAGATGATACACATGTTTAATTTTTCTATTTTATAGAACATTAATTAATCCATTAGAGGGGGTGATTTACTTAATTATACAGAATTGTCAGAGAATAAATGGATACTACATTTTAAGGCTTATCAGTGCCCTGGACTAAATGATTATTTTAGTTTAAAACCAGTTTCGAATGACATAAGAAATAAATTATAACTGTTTCCTATGTTATTTATCGTTTTATATTGTTTTTATATTTTATATGTTATGTACTTTTAATTGTATTTAATTAAGGTCACATGATATGAATTAGATTGTATTAGATTGTATTTCAACTATGCTGATACCTTTGTGCAGTTTTCTGCCTGAAGAAGCCTTGAAAGGTGAAAGTATTTTTATTAGCACACTGTTAATCAAGTTTTATTGAGCATCGTGGTGCTTGTGCCACTATTTTTATATGATTTGGACTTTTTATGAGTGACATCTGCTTTGTCTACGTGGTAAGAGCTCTTTTTGTTATGCATATTTCAGCAAGGTCCCAGTTCTACCATCAAGGTCCAACTAGCAGCGATTTTAAACTTCCATGTAGGTGATAACATGCCTTCCTTAGCATCTTCTAAGCTTTGCAAAGCCTTCTTAAAAGGCACCTTTTTACTTCGGCCACCGGTCAAGGACCCTACGTTGCCATGGGATCTTGCGTTAGTTCTGCAAGGTCTAGTATTATCCCCCTTTCAGCCTGCAGCCTCGGTGGATTTGCAGTTTTTGTCCTGGAAGATGGCTTTCTTGGTTGCTATTACATCTGCCAGGAGGGTTTCGGAGCTTCAGGCATTGTCGGTCAAGCCCCATTATTTGATCTTTCATAAGGACAGGGTATCCTTGCGTGTGCTAATCCATCCTTTCTTCCTAAGGTAGTTTCAGATTCCACTATTATTCAGGTGATTAATCTTCCGGTTTTCTTCCCAAAGTTTCAAAATAAGGGAGAATACAAATTGCACCTGTTGGATGTACAAAGACAGTTAAGTTTTTACCTGCACAGGACTAAATCCTTTAGTAAGTCTGACCAACTCTTCATTTCCTACTCTAATCCCTTTTTAGGGAAACTAGTATGAAAGGTCACCATTGCCAGCTGGATTTCCCAGTTTATTACCTTTGCATATTCAGCTAGTGTTTTATCCCTGCCAAGTCAACTGAAGGCACATTCCACTAGATCTATGGGTACTTCAGCAGTCTTTTGGTTCAGAGTATCGTTAGGTGACATTTGTTCTGTGGCTACTTGGGCTTCTTCACATACCTTCATCTCACATTACAAGTTGGACATCATATCCAGGAACAGGGCACCATTTGGCTCTGCCGTGCTCCGAAATATCCTTGCATGAGAGCCTCCAAGGTGTTTAGTAGCTCGGGACTCTGTCCCACAGGTTGAAGACTAAACGAGGTGTTTAGTAGCTCGGGACTCTGTCCCACAGGTTGAAGACTAAACGAAGACAACTTCAGAGAAAGAAGTTGTGTACTCACCATAACGTTCCATCTGAGTTGTTGCTCTTCATTTGTCTTCAACCGTCCCTTCCTCCTTCCCCCTACCTTACATAGACTGTGTGGTGGTCTGGCTAACAGAGGATATGGTCTCCACAAGGGTGCCTCCTTATTCTCCATTTCTTGCTTATGGAGGTATTTGGCATGGGACAAGGTGTTGGGATGGGTTGGGATGCTAGGTTAAGGCAGCAAACTCGAGCTGAAGGGAGGAAGGAGACGGGGGCATTATGGGTAGGGGAGGAGCTTGTAGCTTGGATCAGATGATGGCTATGCGGCCGAGTCAGATCCACACCTGTTCCGGTAACCCAAAGGTTGAAGACCAATGAAGAGCAACTCGGATGGAACGTTATGGTGAGTACATAACTTCTTATCTGAAGTAGGAAACTTCATTTGATCATCAACCTGTGGGTATCGGATCCGACCTGGATCCCAGCCGGCAGCTTTCCAAGCTAGAGATCCGAGCTCCAAGCTCCTCCCCCTTACCCATAATACCGTGCCACCTCCTTCCAGTCCCCAGATCTCGTTTTCCACTGCTTTGTCAAGCACAGGTTTCTCGAGCTCCTAGCTTTAGGCGATATGCGAGTAAAGAAAGTTCTTCAAAATCTTATTAGTTTTTGTGTGTTTAGACAGTTAATTCCCTAGTTTAAACCCCCTTTTCGTTCCCTCGTAGTTTAAGCCTAGTAATTCCCCCTTTCTCCCCTTAGGTGTTTGTGTGAGGCGCGTGTGTGTGTGTTTTTAGTTAGATATTATGGCCGAGGAACCTAAAGCCATTTTTTCTAAGTGCACTGAGTGTGGCCATAAGCTTTCCCCAGCAGATGGCCACACTCAGTGTGTCTTCTGTCTGGGGGTACCGAACTTGTATTCCGTCTTCCAAATTTGTGCAGCTTTTAACCCCTGGGCCCTGAGGGATAGGAGGAATAAGCTGATTCTAGCAGGTCTTCTACCCGTGGAGTCTGCTTATTCCTCCTCTCCCTCAGTGGCTACAGCCGCAGCTGCTCAGCGTGTTGTTCCCTCTCCCCTGAATGGGACTCACCCTCCCATTTCTTCCCAGGGAGAGAGGGACTCTAGGAAAGAGAAGAAAGAGAGGAGAGAGAGAGAGGGAGAAAGAGAGGCATAGAAGCCACAAGCGGCGGGCCAACTCTGCCCCCTCGGCCCCGCCTGCCAAGCTGCTCTCCTCACCTCAGAATATCTTCGGGCCTTCCTCCCTTCGGCTCCATTCTCCACGCTTCTCACTGGAGCTGGAGGAGAAGGCCCGACCATCTTCGAGGTCGTCGCGGCGGCCCTCTCGGCCAGCTTCGGCGGCCTCATCTAGGTCGACCCGCAGTCTCTCCGACGCTGATATGGACCGTCTGATGCATCGTTTCGTCCAAACCCAGCTGCAGATGGGAGTGCTGGGGGAGTTCAGCCCCACGTTTTGCCCTGATAGCTCCTTCTCTGATCCACTGTCGGGTTTCAGATCCGAGGAGTCCCGGAGCCAGGGAGTCAGCGCCGACACTTATAGCTACCTCAATGCCAGCCATGCCCTCAAGTTTGTCAGATCCCCTTTCGGATCCGAGCTCTCGGGGCCGAAAGCCATGCATCAGATCCGGGGAGGCCAGTGTGTTCTCGGCTCCATTTCGGTTGGAGCACACTTCCCTGTCAGGTCCGAGCGCTTCGGCTCCGCCGATCCCCGTGCCGGATCTGAGGGTGTTAACCACAGAGCCCAGAGAGATTGGTTTACCCTCTGCTTTCGACGTGGTGGAGAGGGTTCTCTTGAGAGGTTCGAGACCCCCTACTCTTTCTTTGGATTCCGTCCCCACTCCCTTGCAGCTGGGCTTGTCTTCCATCATCCAGTCCCAGGGACAGCCTGCGTTGACGCCCCAGCCCATTCCACTGGTGGAACACGGCGTGGTTAGCGAGCCCTCCTCGGATAGTCCCACCGAGGAGGTCCCTCACAAACATAAGTGTAAGAGGAGGCACTTGGACTCCCCTGAGTCCCTCATGGAGGACACCGATTTGGAGGAAGGGGAAGGTTCCCCCAGGTCACCCCCCCCCCCTGAGGACGTCTCCTTTGGAGACATTATGGAAATGCTTCACCTAAATGGGGGGTGGTCAGCCAAAAAACCTTCCTCGGATGAGTCTGTGTTCCTGGAGGTGTTCGACGTAGGCCCGTCTACCTCTTGGGTGTCCCTCCGGCCGATCCCCTGGTTGACCTCATCACTATCGGGGCGTGGAAGGAACCAGCCACTGTAGAGCCAATTCCCAGGAGGCCAGACAGGATTCTTAGTCCCCCTGTGGACAGGACGGCTTGGAGTAAGGGTTCCCCAGTAGATGCCATGGTGGTGGCGGCAGCCACCAAGAGGGAACTTGCTCAGGATAGTTCCTCAATCCATCCACCTGATAAGGAGTCTCGGACGATGGATCGTATCGGGAAGCGGATGTTTGCTTCAGCTACCTTTTCTATAAGGGCGCAGAATTATTTGGCCCATGTGATTTGACTTCAGCGGAATCTGGTAAAAGAATATGCTGAGTCTCCCTGAGTCCATGTCGGCCGAGGACAAACGGACTTTCTCGGCTCGCATGGCCACTCTGAAATCTGTTTCTAACACGTCTATGTGGCTACTTTCCCATGCCACGGAAGGAGCCGCTAGAGCCAGCGGGTCCGGTATCGCCCTAAGGCGTCACGCCTGGCTCCGGCTTTGCGACTTTGTGGAACCTTTCAAGGCGTCCTTCGCAAATGCACTCTTCGGTTCTACTCTGTTTGGGAAGACCATCTGCGACACATTGGTTCAGAGCGAGAAAGATGGGAAGATGCTGTCTGCCGTCGGAGTCCGCTTCTCTGCTCTTCAAAGGTCCTTTTCTAGGAACCAGAGAGGACAAAAGAAGATGTGGTTCTGGAAGTCTCAGCAGTCCCGTTACGCTCCGGACCCTTTGTCCTTCAGAGGCAGAGGGGGACAAGGTGGACGCCGGCCCAGAGGCAGAGGGGGGCCGAAAAATTTTGGGTCGTGAGAACCTTTTTCTGACCGACCCATGCAGCAACCCTGAGGGGTTGCCCGACTGCTCCTTTCCGGAGGCAGTCGGGGGGCATTTTTCGAAGCACTTGGCCCAATGGGAGTCCATAACATCAGATCTCTGGGTGCTTCGAATAATATCCAGAGGTTACTCTATACCTTTCATAAATCTGCCTCCTCAGTCGAGGCGCCTCCCCGATATACCACCCAGTCAGAGGGAGGCTGCAGCTTTAGAGGTAAAAAAGCTGCTAGAAAAAAGAGCCATCCAGCACGTCCCCCCAGGACAATCCGGATTAGGGAATTACTCCAGGTTCTTTTTGGTGCCAAAGGAGACTGGGGACTTGAGGCCGATCCTTGACCTTTAAACAATTGACCTCTTCATTGCCAAGGAAAAATTTCGGATGGTCACGCTTCAATCCATTCTGCCCCTGCTGCAGGAGTAGGACTGGATGTGCTTCATAGACCTCAAGGATGCGTACTATCACATTCTCATGGACAGGCATTCCAGGAGGTTTCTCTGCTTCCGGCTAGGGGCCAGTCATTACCAGTTCAGGGTCCTACCCTTTGGTCTCACCACAGCCCCCAGGGTGTTCACCAAGGTCATGGCAGTTGTAGTGGCCCACCTGTGACTTAAGGGAATACAGATTTTTCCTTACCTAGACGACTAGCTCCTTACCGCCCCCACCAGGCATCTACTCTGCTTAGCCAGGGATTGTTTCCTACTTCTAGCGTCCCATTTGGGGATCACCATAAACTTGAAGAAGTCATCCCTCTAACCAGTTCAAGTCTTGGAGTTCATAGGGGCCAGGATAGACACGCTCAGACCAAGGCCTTCTTGACGTCAGACAGACTTCGCAGTTTGACCTTACACGTTTTAGCCCTTCTTCAGTCACCTGCCCCATCAGCAGAGTTAGTCCTGAGAGCCCTAGGGTCCATAGCAGCTGCTATCAACCTTGCGCCCTTAGCTCGCTTGAACATAAGGATTCTCCAGTGGACATTGCAGGTTCAGTGGTCCATCCTTCACCACCCGTTGGACTTAAAGATTCCTCTCAGCAGAGTTTGCAGAAATTCCCTCATGTTGTGGCTCCACTCCCGAGAGCTTCGGGAAGGACGACCGTTTGTTATGCTGCAACCCCAAGCCACGGTGACCACGGACGCTTCTCGCCTTGGGTGGGGGGGGCATTACGCGGGCAGAACTGTTCAAGGTATGTGTCCTCAGACAGAGACCGTTCTGCATATCAATGTTCTGGAGATGAGAGCGGTGCTTCTAGCGTTGCAAGCCCTTCATGCCTTTCTCCCTCCAGGGACTATTGCGATTCAGTCAGACAACATGTCGGTGGTCTGGTACATCAACAAATGGGGGGGGGGCAGGTCTTACCCTCTTTGTTGAGAAGCCATGAGAGTTTGGGATTGGGCGATGTCCACCAACCATTTATTGTTAGCAACACACATTCCGGGTCGGTCCAACATCCTAATGGACAAACTGAGTCGAACTATCTTCTCACCTTACGAGTGGTCTCTGAATCCCTTAGTAGTGAAACAGATCTTCCGCAAGTGGGGTCAGCCTTGCTGCGATCTCTTCGTGTCGCCTTCCAATGCGAAGTGCAGCAAATTTTTCGCTTAATTCCCCCTCCGGGGGAAAGCCCCAGAGACGCTGTAGTCCATGCTTGGCCACCCGGTCTTCTGTATGCATATCCTCCTCTTCCATTGATAACGAAATTCTTACAGAAAGCTCGTCGGTTGGGGAACAAGATTATCCTCATAGCCCCATTCTGGCCTCATCAAACCTGGTTCCCGTGCCTGCGGTCTCATCTTATAGCTCTTCTTTGGATCTTGGATCCCATCCCGGATCTAATATCCCATCCTTCGGGATTGAAACCCCCGAACCTGGTCGATCTCAAGTTCTCAGCATGATTGATCCAGTTCCATTAGTTGCTATGACTCCCGGTATCTCGTCTGCAGTTAGCTCTATCTTGGTGGCGGTGCATAAGCCTTCTACCAGGAAGGTTTACAATAGTAAATGGAAGCGGTTTTCTATTTGGGCATCTCATAGGAATTTGGACCCTTTCACTGCTCCCATCCCAGCAGTGCTCAATTTTCTATCATATATTTTTCAGCAAGGGGCCAGTTCTTCTACTGTAAAGGTTCAAATGGCTGCCATCTCGCATTTTCACATTGGAGATAATCTCAGTCCTCTCGCTTCCACCAAGATTTGTAAGACCTTTCTGAAAGGTATGTTTCTCTTGAGACCCCCTGTTAGGAACCCCGCCCCTCCATGGAATCTAACCTTGGTCCTTCAAGCTCCAACTGGACCTCCTTTTGAACCTGCAGCTTCTGTTGATTTGAAATTTTTGTTCTGGAAAACTGCCTTTTTGGTAGCCATTACCTCTGCTAAAAGGGTGTCGGAGCTTCAAGCTCTCTGTATTAGAGCCCCGTATCTAGTTTTCCATAAGGACAGGGTCTCTCACAGGACTAACCCATCTTTCCTACCTAAAGTGGCCTCCGAGACGAACATCTGTCAAACCGTTAATCTCCCAGTTTTCTTCCCTAACTATCAAAACAAAGGGGACTACAAACTTCATTTGTTAGATGTTCATAGACAGTTACGTTTTTATTTACACAGAACAGCGGCCTTCCACAAGTCTGATCAGCTCTGTCTCTTTTGCTAAACCCTTCTTGGGCAAGCCTGTTTCAAAGGTGACTCTGGCCAGATGGATTTCGAATTGCATTCTGCTCACATATAAACTATCTGGCCTGCCAGAGCCTACTGGGGTTCACGCTCACTCTACCCATTCTATGGCTACATCTGCTGCATTCTGGTCGAGAATTCCCTTGGATGACATTTGTTCTGCGGCTACTTGGGCATCCTCTCATACCTTTATCTCTCACTATAAATTGGATTTAGTGTCTGAGGAAGGGCGGTTTTTGGCTCTGCAGTGCTCCGGAATATCCTTCCTTGACGACCTCCCAAGTTTTTGGTAGCTGGGGACTCTGTCCCAAAGGTTGATGATCAAATGAATTTCCTACTTCAGATAAAGAAGTTATGTACTCACCATAACGTTCCATCCAAGTAGGTAACTTCATTTGTCATCAACCGACCCTCCCTCCTTCCCCCAACGTGGTTCTTTGGTTTCCTGAACACTAGGATGGTTTGTCCAGGTCATTTGTTAATCCTTAGGTTAGGATTCTCCAGGTTGTTGTTTTGTCATAGTGAGATTATATGGATGGGCAAACGTGATCTGGGGATTGGAAGGAGGTGGCAGGGTATTAATGGGTAAGGGGGAGGAGCTTAGAGCTCAGATCTCTAGCTTGGGATGCTGCCGGCTCGATCCAGTTCGGATCCGATACCCACAGGTTGATGACAAATGAAGTTAACCTACTCAGATGGAACGTTATGGTGAGTACATAACTTCTTTTTTTCGCTATGTTTGTTTTTATTTTCCTAGTACTTTTACATTTTCTTCTTTCAGTTGTGAAAATGTGTTCCATTTATTCTTTTTTTCATCTGTAAATGTTTACTTTGTATAAACCCCTCTAGATACCAGTTGTGCCTCTTATTCCATATCTTGTTGCTTGGATTTTTGACCACATTTCCAGTCTTCAGTTTACCATTGCTCCAATCCTTAGCGACCTCTCTGCTAGCAAGATTTAAATCTATTAACATTTTACTTTGTTTGATCTACCTGCTCATGAAATGACCTCCTCTTCAGATGAAATACTGAAAAATGTCATCTTTTGTCACAACAATCATTTACTCATTACAAAACTTAATTTTATAGGTACCTGGTCTGGCACTCACAGTATGTGGTTTCACATTTCACACAATGTTACAGTATTTTGCTAATCTTGCACAAGAACTGTCTCTGAAAATGTCTATATTCCAATTCATTGTATTTTATTTTTGTGACATCTATGTGCCCAAATGCATGCATGTATTTCTCTAAATATCTGCTGTCAGCCATTTTTTTGATATCTTGGCACTGTACAAAATCTTACTTATTTCCTTTAATGTTCAGTCTCAAGCTGATAAGTACATTCTTGGTGAAAGGCTCTAGCTTCTCTCATAATATTCTGTATATTGCGTCTTGGTGTTTTTGGTGGGATGTATACTGCAGCCAGTGTAATTTTTATGGCCTTCCACCAGCCTGTCACCACTTTAAATTTTCCATACCTTTTCTTCAATTGTTCTTTCATCTTTGTCATTATACTTTTTAATTAATATTAAAACCCATTTCTTTCTCTTTCCCCCTATTCCAGCAAAGAAACTCTTTTCTAAGTTTCTTTACAAAACGTACATGTTCTTTATGATTCAGTTGTTTCTTGCAACATTATTACACATGCATTGCTATTGTAAAAACATGTCAGCACACTTTCATGCTTTTTCCTGTCAACCAAGGCATTGTTTCAGATTGTCATTCTGTGGCTAAAATTTATTTTATTTGTGTTTACGTATGCCCAGTCTTTGTTACAAACTGGTCCTTCATTGTCTATTTCTGTAATGTTTGTCACTGTATCTATTTCTGTATAATATTGTCCCTGTTGAACTTGATTTGTCATTTTCTTTAGAACGGCACACATCCTTATCCACCCAAAAAACAGACATATTAATGATTTGTGTATTTTATCAAAGCAATAGAATTATCATTGTGTGAAAACAGTAGTGAAGACTTATCTTTTCCATTGTAGTCACTTAGAACACTGATTTACTCATTTGGGGTAGGAAACTAATGTAAATAACTTATTGCTCCCCTTGTTTGCATCTGGCAATTTAAACATCTTATTTTTGAAGCTCTCCTTCTATTTCTGTGCTGCAAAGCAACCATTTCATATATTTGTCTCTTTAATTCCATGTTCCTTCCTGCAGATTATTCATTCCTAGAACCAATAGACACTTTATTTTTTTCGGGTTAGACCTGTAAACTATCTAAATATTGAGTGCATCCTCTGCTAATTATAGTTTAAGAAAGGGAGGTAAGCTACATTGCAAAAGCCCTAAAGGCAAAGATTAATAAGTGTCGCCTTGACTAAGCAGCATGAAATATATGATCTGAAGGTGTTCTTTTTCATTTGGTCTTCAACCTGTGGGACTCTGATCTGGCACGGATAAGAATCAGCCGTATACTTGAGCACCAGAGCCAAAATCCGAGCTCCTCCCGTAGCCATAATGCCTTGCTCTCTCACTCTTCTCCTCTGATCTTGTTTGCCACTCATTTGAACAGCACGGATCACTGCGTCCTGAGCTCCTAGAGGGTTATTTAGCAATGTTTTTTTCTACAACAGTAGGTTTTTTGTTTTCTTCTGATTTCGCTTTCCAGCCTCCTCCTGTTTCTCTCTTTCCATATTGGTGTGCTTTCTCTGTCATTTAGTTTATATATATATATATATATATATATTAAAAAAAAAAAAAAAAAGTCCTTTTTTTCCCCGTTTCCTTTCTTGTCTTTTTTTGTGGTAGAGTGAGTTTGTGTGTGTCTGTTCGTTCCCATGGCTGAACTACCAAAGGTGGCAGAGTTCAAGAAATGTACAGAGTGTGGGCATAATATCGTTCTGTCTAATGCGCACACTGTGTGTGTGGTGTGCTTGGGGGCATACTACCTGTATTCCTCCTGTTGCGCGGGTTTCAACCAACGCATGCTTATCGACTGGAAGAACAAACTGATTTTGAAGGGTCTCTTGGCCCCTTCCTTGGAGGCTTCTCCTTCCCTCCCCTCCATTTCTGGGACTCAAACTCCCACCAAGAAGTATGGGGACAGGGATCGGGCCAGGCATAGGGAGCGGGATAGTCATAAGAAGCAGTCCCCTGACCGCTCTTTCTCAAGCAAGCCTCCCTGCAAATCTAGGCCTGCCATGGTTCAGGACTCTCCATGACTCCATTCATCCCATTTCTCCCCGGAGCTGCAGCGTTCCTGACCAAAGTCCCTTGCCTCTACCTCTCCTCTCTGCCATTCCGGCCAGTGTCAATCGCTTCTTCTGTCCAGTCCACTTGCAGCCTTTCTAAAGCTGAGGTGGACTGGATGATGATGAAGTTTCTCTGGGATCAGATACAGCTGGGAGGTCTTGCTTGCTACGTCCCCCTCTGGAGCTGTGAGCATTCATCCCGAATTTATACCCATTTTTCTTTCTCTGAGCTGACCTTTGGCTTCTGAGTTCTTGGGTCTGAGGGTTCCCAATGTTGAGGTGTCAGCATCAATGGTCATTTGTACCTAGATGCCGACAGTTACCTTGATCATTTCAGCTCCGATGTCATTGGACCTTGCTGAGTCTCGGCGCTGTAGCTTCAGCATCAGCTGCAAGGCTTTTGGAGTTGTCCCTCCCACTTGGGGCTTTGGCGCTAGGAAGCTTGGCCCCGACTCTTCCTTCGACACCGAGGATGACTGGGAGGGTTTGAAACTGACCGCTGTGGCTCCGGCTGCACTGCCTTTCGGGGTCTGCTCACATTTGGCTTTGAGGTGGCGGTGATGGTCCTTTTGGCTCCTTTGAGAGCCTTAACGCTTTCCTCCTTGGAGCCCGCTCTTGCTCCTTCTGTTTCTGGGTCGGAGTCATCTGTCCTGCCCCCTTGGGGACAGTCTGTTACCATACCACCTCAGGATGTTCCCATTCAGGAACCGCTTGAAGCTCTCCAGAGTATTCTCCCGAGGAGGTGCCTCTGAAGCACACATGTAAGTGGAGGCATTTCGATTCTCCCCTGGAATCGCTAATGGAAGATGGGGTTTGGGTGAAGGAGAGGGTTCCCTCCGATTATACTTGACAATGTCTCCTTTGGAGACCTCATGGAGAATCCTGCATCATAGAGGTGAGTGGTCCTCCCTTAAACCCAACCTGGATGAATCCATATTATTGGAGGCATTTGGCACAGAGCCATCTACATCTTGGGTGCCCACCCCCTCCAGTGGATCCTTTGGTAGATCTCATCTCCAGCAGTGCATGGAAGGAACCGGACATGGTTGAGCCCATTCCCAAGTGCCCGGACAAGGTGCTAAACTCCCCCCCCCCCCCCCCGGACAGGTCCTATTGTTCCAAGGGCTCCTCCCCTTGGTCGACGCCATGGTGGTAGCAGTGGCCACCAAGAAGGAGCTGGCCCAAGAGATCTCCTCTGTCCATCCTCTAGAGAGGGAGGCTAGGGTAGTGGACTGCTTTTGGAAGTGAGTGTACGCTTCAGCCACCTTTGCTCTGCATGTGCTTAACTATTTGGTACATGTCACCAGACTGCAGAGAGACATGGTTAAGGAACTCTCTGCATCTGACCCAGGGTCCATGTTGAAGAAGAAGGTCTTCTCTTCCCAACTGGCCACCCTAACAGCCATAGGATCATAGGAAGTTACTAGGCTGTCGGCCCCAAGGCCCTTATAAACCTAGCCAAGAATTTAGCCTATGCTGCTACATATCCGTAAGTTGAGCTCCACTCGGGTAACCTACACACATGGCCTCGACCTGGTCTGTGACATCAATAGGGATGACGGGACAGATTTGTGTCTCAGAGACGGCCCCATCTGTGGAACAGACTCCCTCTCCACGTCAGAGTATCTCTTTACCCCTTTTAAGCGCAATGTTGGTAACTGGATGGGAAATGGAAAATACATCCCTGGGATTCCACCTGTGTCCCTGTTGGACAGGGGGCATCGGGTGCTGATTTGGGGACATTGTACTCAATAATGGGTCTTATAAGGCAAGAATACAGGGATGTTATGACCTCCTTATCCCTGGATGAGCTACCCTTACTTATGAAGTGGGCCATGTAGAAAGCTTTTAGTACAATGGAAGCAACATGGTGGTCAAAAGTCAAGCTGGTATCAATCTGGGTGCCCAAATCCTTCATGACTGACTGCGTGCTTAGGAAGTTGCTAGTAATGTGATCATTTGTGGCGATGTTTCGGTCAAAAGTCAGGCTGCTATCAATCTGGGTCACAAATATGTCCATGAGACTACTTTCTCATGCGACTGAAGGTACCTCGAGGGTAGCCAGGATGGGAGTTGCTATTAGGCAGCACGCCTGGCTCTGGCTTTGTGCCTTTTCAGAACCCTTAAAGGTGTTGTTCACAAATGCCCCCTTTGATGAATCCACTTTGTTTGGGCCTGCTGCTTGTGACACTATTACCCTGAACGAGAAAAACAGGAAGACCTTGTCTGCCATCGGGATCCGCTTCTCTACCCCACAACGGACTTATTGTAGGAACCAGTGTGAGGGAAAGAAGTTGTGGTTTCGAAAGTCTCAAGGCTTTTTCCAGGGCATTCAGGTCAATCTTCCCCTAGTGACAGGGGGAAAAATGACAGACGCTGGCCGCGTGGTAGAGGGGGTCTGAAGAACTAAGGGTTTTGAGATTTGTTCAAGGACAGACCTTTTCAGCAATCCTGAGGGTTTACCAGACTACACTACTCCTAGAGGCAGTTGGGGGACTTCTCTCCTTGCACCCAACAGCGTGGGAGTCCATTACAAACATTAATTGGGTGCTTCATATAATATCGAGAGGGTATTCCATCCTGTTTATTCATCCCCCCACTCCAAAGAGAAACCTCCCGGATGTTCCACTTGGTCAGTGGGAGGCAGCAGCTATAGAAATCGCCAGGCTGCTCGAAAAGCGAGTCATCCAAACCATCCTTCCATACTAGTCCGGATTAGGATGTGCTTGGTTGACCTTCAGGATGCGCACTAACACAAAAAAATGAACAGGCTTTCCAGAAGGTTTCTTCACTTCTGGCTGGGAGACAGTAATTTTAAGTTCTCAGAGTGCTACCCTTTGGACTCACCACAGCCCCCCGGGTGTTTACCAAAGTGATGGTGGTAGAGTTGGCTCACTTGAGACTGCAGGGATTTCAGGTCTTTCTTACGTGGATGATTGGCTCTTCTGCACTCCCACCAGGCATTGAATTCTTCAAGCCAGGAATTTAACTTCTTCTAGCTTCTTTACTGGGTGTAACGTATCACTCTGACCAAAGTGAACTTGTAACCTGTTCAAATGTTGAATTTTATAGGTGCTCAGTTGGACACATTACAGGGCAGGGTGTTTCTCCCTCCAGACAGGTTACTATCACTCCAACAACATGTGAAGTCTCTTTTACAAACCCTATACCCCCCAGCGGATATGGTTCTCTGGGCGTTTGGGTCCATGGAGGCCACGATAACCCTATTACAAACTGCTTGCTTTCACATGAGGGTTCTGCAGTGGACCCTAGCAGTACAGTGGTCTCTACTTGACCTTCCTCTCTCGTATCTGGTTCAGTTATCCCAGGCCTGTCGGGTTTCTCTTCAGTGGCAGAGTCGGTCTCTGGACCTCTTCCTGAGCTGCCCATTTGTTTTTCCTTCCCTCTCGATCACGGTGACCACGGATGCCTCCCAGCTCGGCTGGGGAGTGGCATTGCATGGGATGGATGATCCAAGGCACTTGGTCCCCTGGAGATGAGAGCGGTCTTGATGGCATTGCAAGTCCTTCAAGCCTTTCTTCCCACCAGGACAATTGCTATCCAGGCAGGCAACATTTCTGTTGTCTGGTATATCGAACAGGTGATATCCCCTTTGCCACGAGGCTATGACATTGTGGGAGTGGGCCATCTCTTCCAAGCATTTTTTTAGTGGCAACGCCCATTCCAGGGAAGTCCAACATTCTAGCGGACAGGATCAGCAGAACCATTTTGATGTTTTATGAGTGGTCTCTGAATCCTTCAGTGGCAGAAATGATCTTTTGGAAGTGGGTTCATCCTTATTGCAATCCCTTTGCCTCTCCTTCCAATGCAAAGTGCAGTGAGTTTTTCACCCTAATCCCCCCCTGCGGGAGAGTCACCCAGAGACACTCTAGTCTATGCTTGGCCCTCTGGTCTACTTTACACTTACCCTCCTCTACCTCTAATCATCAAGTTTTTTTTAGAAAGCTCAGCAGTTGAAGAGCAAGGTCATAGTCATTGTCCCTTTCTGGCCTCGCCAAGTTTGGTTCCCCACTCTGTTGATCTCATGTGGTGTGTCTGGCCTGGACTCTGGATCCAGTTCCAGATCTCATCTCTCACCCGTCAAGGGTTCCACATCCAGACTTGATCACCCTGATGCTGTTTGCTGGGCTGCTCAATTCCTTTGATGGCTAGGACTCTTGGGCTGTTTTCAAAAGTCAAAAAGATTTTGGTTGCTGCACGCAAGGCCTGTACTAGGAAAATCCACTCCAGTAAATGGAAACGTTTTTCCATCTGGACATCACAGCATAAATTGGATCCTTTTACAGCCCCTGTTCCTGCCATTTTAGATTTCCTAGCCCATACATTCCACAACGGGGCTAGTTTTTCTACTATTAAAGTTCAATTGGCAGACATCTCAAATTTCCATGTAGGGGAAAATTCCACCTCCTTGGCTTCTTCTAAACAATGCACATGCCTTTTTGAAGGATACATTTCCTCCTCAGGCCACCTGTCAAGGACCCCACGCTGCCTTGGGATCTCACTTTGGTTTTACAGACGTTAGTGTCTCCTCCTTTCGAACTAGCTGCCACTGTGGATTTACAGTTTTTATCTTTGAAGGCCGCCTTCTTGTTGGCGATCAGTTCTGCTAAGCAGATATCATAATTGCATACATTGTCAATTAAACCTCCATATCTTGTCTTCCATAAGGACAGAGTGACTTTCCATACCAACCCCTGTTTTATGCCAAAGGTGGCCACCAAAGCTAAGTGATTAATTTACCAGTTTGCTTCCCAATGAAAAATTAATTGCAGATGTCTGTGCTGATTGTCGCTGCCCAAAGTGTGATTATTGACTAAACTTGTAAATTAACTTTTTTGCGCAGTACTTAATAAAATAACTTGTCAGTATAACAGACAACCCATACACTACTGTACAGCTTACAGCTTTAATGTCTCAGGTTAAACTTTTGAGACAGCATAAAAGATGATCTCCATCTCCATTACTCAGATCTAACAAGAAATCAGATCCAACATCATACACTTTTACTGTCCTTGCATAGACTTTTTTGTGCAATTTGGATCCTGTCCATGAAAACAGTCTATTGTTAATACCTTCGGAATTTCGAATTTTTCTGATGTCAGTAGTCTGTTGTTAAGCTACTTTGTGTTGTGTTTCAAGGTGAATTATTTGACAGTTCAGTAAGCCATCCTTTCTTCCAACCTGGTAGGGAGTTGTTTATTCCTTGCACCTGCGTCTTAGGAAATTTCTTATCTGTAATTCTCTTTGAAGCTTGTACCAAACACTGTTGCACACAACTGAATGTTTTTTTTAACGAATTATTCTTATCAACATTCTTCTTCAAGCTGTACTTTGTGTTCTGTTTCATGTTACATTACAAGAGCAGGAAAACGAGCTGAGTAACACAAGTCACCGCACCACAAATCAGGAAGTTTGAACCGTTTATTGTAAAGCGCTTTTCGTCTCAGGCAATCCCAAGACTTCCTCAGACAAAGTAACAATACACACGCCCCTTCTTTTAACTTCCACAATTAAATTGAACATCACACCATTGGTTAAAAACATTAATTCATTAAATATGCTAAACAGCTCTAGGTTTGGAGTCACGAGCCCTCCCACTGTGAGCAGATCACAACACAGTGTAAGAAGAACGGGCTGCATGGGTTTGCCTTTATTCATAAAACAGTTATAATCACAAACCTAAAAGGCAGTGCCTGCAGGTTAAAACTATCATGCAATACAAACTAGATTTTAGCATTAAGTCATATTTGACCTAGTGAAGAGCACTAAAAAAAAAAAAAAAAAAATAGTAGTAGATAGTAAACTCTACACATTAAGTCGTAATTTGACCCAATATGCCTATAGCTTAAAAACAAACCTCTCCCACTGTATATAATACAAGTGGTTAGGGCGAACTAATTACAACTACATCACTGACATAAACTGAGTGCTAGACAATGAAACCAAGTCATCTTAGGAGACTCTTCAATTTTAAAATACAGTGAATGGAGCACATTTCAGTTAAACCTGGAAATGTGCTGGCGTCCGTGCGAATTTGCCATGTGAGTTCCAGCACTTCAGGGCGGACGGCTTCAAGACCACCTCTCCTATCAGAGTTTACACAGTCAATAGCCCTAAACAAAAATTTGTGGTTGACATGGTTAGGTACATGTTTTGCCAGTGTGTTGATTGTTTTTAATTTCCTGATGTGATATGTGTGCTCATAAACACGTTCCCAAAGTTTCCTGTCCGTTTTGCCGATGTAAAAAGCTGGGCACTGTTGGCACTGGGCACTCAGTATTTACTGTTTAGGATTTAACAGTCAGTATTACTACCTAGACAACTTCATTGCACATATTGTTTCATGTTTATTGCTCATTCATTATTTATTATTCATTATTCATTATTTACTATTAGTTTTCCTATTTAAATTTTTAACACCTCATTTTCTATTATGTTTTTTGCACTTTTTAACATTGTTGAGGTAATGTTTTGTACCTCAACTGGCCTCCACTAGGTGTCTTCATTGACTTATAACAGACAGGAGCAGGTTTGACTCTTGGTACTACCAATAGTTTCTAACAGTTTTGAATTGTTCATGCTAGCCTGTATTTGTCAGGTTTTACTGTACTAATGTTTAAGTAGTAGTAGTGCCCCCACCGTACATATTAGCTATTTACCTTTAGAATTTGCCTCCTGTTTGTGCAATAGTTTTGACACTCCTAATAACTCTTGCTAGGTTGGATTTTGTCAGTATTTGTTGCCCAATTGTGTAAAGGAGCAATCCTTGGCTTCATCGCACGTGTTTTCCATCTACTGTTTGTCTGTGATGTAGTTGTAATTCGTTCGCCCTAACCACTTGTATTATATACAGTGGGCGAGCTTCGTTGTTAAGCTATAGGCGTATTGGGTCAAATTACGACTTAATGTGTAGATTTTACTATTTACTACTTTTTTTTTTTAACTAACTAACTTTTTTTATTATATATCAGTTTAAATCGGCAGGAACTGCCTTTCGATAGGTATTTGTAATAATTGTTTATGCCACAAGGCAAATGCATGGAGCTCGCAATTTTACACGGTGCCGTGATCCGTTCACAGTGGGCGGGCTCGCGCCTTCTGACTTAGTGCTCTTCACTGTGTCAAATACGACTTAATGCTAAAATTTAGTTTGTATTTGCATGATAGTTTTAATCTGCTGGTCCTGCCTTTTAAGTTTGTGATTGTAAGTAACTGTTTTATGCACAAAGGCGAACACATGCAGCCCGTTTCTCTTGCACTGTGTTGTGATCTGCTCACAGTGGTCAAAATATGGCTTAATGCTAAATTTAGTTTGTATTGCATGATAGTGTTAACCTGCAGGTGCTGCCTTTTAGATTTGCGATTGTAACTGTTTTATGCATAAAGGTGAACTGAACCCATGCAGCCCGTTCTTCTTTTGTGTTGTGATCTGCTCACAGTGGGCGGGCTTGTGATTCCATACCTAGAGCTGTTTAGCATATTTAATGAATTAATGTTTCTAACCAATGGTGTGATGTTTAATTTAATTGTGGAAGTTAAAAGAAGGGGCGTGTGTATTGTTGCTTTGTCTGAGGAAGTCTTGGGATTGCCTGAGACGAAAAACCCTTTGCAGTAAACGGTTTAAACTTCCTGATTTGTGGTGTGGTGACTTGCGTTACTCAGCTTGTTTTCCTGCTCTTGTTTGTGAGTTTTCTTAGTTTGGTCATGTTACATTACAGATGAATGCCGTTTTTATTTGATTTTTAGCCAAGGACAGTTTAACCATTTAATATGTATTTTAGCAAACAGAAATGTATGCATCTGACTATATTATTCTACATGTATTCTAGCAGACAAGTATATATACACCTAGCTAGCAAAGAGAAGTGTACATGCACTGTTATTTTTACTGCATAATATATTCAATTAAGCAGAAGTATATATGACTAAATATATGTATATATAACAGTTTTCCCTTTTTTGTTTTAAAACAAAACAGTCTACATTGGTATATACCCTTTGGCTAGGTCATAATTGTCTTTATTGCTTACTAAAACACATTGGGCAACAACATTTTTACTTTTCTTTTGATACAGCAAGTTAACACACAGTTTTATATTGTAAACATAATAACAACCATTACTACTAGTATTGGATGAATTATCCAATATAACAACTTTTTTCCTTTTGAAGACCATTCTGTAAAAATGTCCCACCAATTATGAGCTTTATTTTGCAATTGCTGAATTAACTATTTGCTTTTATTTATGACTTTATGTAATGATTTTAATGAAAATTTTACATTAATTATTAATGTTTGTGGATTTTATTGCAAAGGCATTGCAGCCTTGTTTCTTGGAATAAACACTTGTCATAACTGTTAAGCTTTGATTTGTTACTATACATACAAATGAATTGTGGAGCAATTTCTGTGAACAGTTTAAACTGGAAGACAGAATTGTCTGTTTACACAGAAAACATGGTTTATACCCTGAAGAATGCTGTTCACATATTAAACCATTTACTGTACAGCATAAGCTTGCTTGTACAGAATGTTTTTGCATTTGTACATACATGGGCTGTAATGTACATTCAGTTCACAAACTTGGTATTAAACTGAAGTTTACTAATAAACATTACTGAAACATTAAAATGTATTTTTGATATTTTTGTCTCACTACCGTACATGTTGATGATACCCTAATTACTTAATGACAATTAGAAGGCATGGTTGTCTTTTAATAATTACTGAATCATTAACGCAGGCCAGTATGTTTTCTGTACTTTTATTTTAGTCCCTTTTGCAGTACTGTTTACACAGTTAGTGTAAAATTGAAAGAATGTTATTTTCCCTGTAGTATGCAGCATTTTATTGCAGTATTATTTATTTGCTTTATGCTGTGAGAATTGACTGTATGGCTGCCCTCTGGCTGTTAGGGACCTGCATAATTTATTTGAACTGCATACCATGGCCCATCTGCTGGCTGTACTAGGTGTGAGTAAGTTTATTTTACTTTTAGCATTTACCTGCAAACTGATTATTATTGATATGCATGCGCAATTGTGACGTTTTATTACAATTACCAGATAGGGTCCTTACAGACAGGTTGCTGATCAAATGAATATACACTTCTGTCTGCTAGAATATATGTAGGATAACATAGTCAGTTAGATGCATACATTTCTGTTTGCTAAAAAAAAAGAAGTTATGTACTCACCATAACGTTCCATCTGAGTAGGTAAACTTCATTTTTCGGCAACCGTCCCTCCCTCCTTCCCCCTTACCTTGGCGATTATTTCTGCTGAGCTCAATGTTCGGAGTTCATGAGCTTGATGTTTGTCCTTGGTTCAGGGGTCACAGGTTTTAGTTGGTGTTCCATGTGGAGGCAAACTTGACCTGAGGATTGGAAGGAGGTTGCAGTGTGGTATGGTTTGGGGGGAGGAGCTTGGAGCTTGGATCTTTTTGCTTGGTATGCTGCCAGCTCGGATCTGTGTCTGATCCGAAACCCATAAACAAATGAAGTTTACCTACTCAGATGGAACGTTATGGTGAGTACATAACTTCTTTTTTTTTAGCAAACAGAAATGTATGCATCTAACTGACTATGTTATCCTACATATATTCTAGCAGACAGAAGTGTATATGCACCTAACTAGCAAACAGAAGTGTACATGCACTATTATTTTTACTACATATATATTCAATTAAGTAGCGGTATTTATGTCTAAATATATATCTAACACCCAAATTATTTGCTTGATGTCCACAGACAGTGTTTTTACTTGGATAGAATCAAAAATCTTCAAGTCTGATCAACTTTTTGTATCTTTTTTTAATCCTGTTTTGGGAAAGCCTATTTCTTATATCACCCCTTGTCTATTGGATTTCCCGCTGCATCTCTATGGTTTATCGTTCCAAAGGTTTGCTTTACCTGGCCCTCTCTGGAAGCATTTTACCAAGTCACTGTCTACTTTTGCGACCTTTTGGTCCAGGGTTCCTATTATCGATATTTGTTTGGCTGCCACTTGGTCCTCTTCGCATATGTTTATCTCCCATTAGAAACTGGACATCCTGTCCAAAGGCAGAGCATCCTTTGGCTCTGCTGTGCTCCAGAACATCCATCCATGAGGGCCTCCCAAGTTTTTGTTAGCTAGGGACACTGTCCCATAGGTTGAAGACAAAATGAAAAACAACTTCAGATAAAGAAGCTATGTACTTACCATAACGTTCCATCTGAGTTGTTGCTTTTTATTTGTCTTCAACCGTCCCTTCTTCCTTCTTCCTTCCCCCTGCCTTTGGGCTGTGTTGTGGACTGGACAGATGCAGTTGCAGGCTTCTTCTTGGTTCGGGTTGAGTCTGGTGTATATATCTTTCTGTATAATTGTCAGGGGTTAAGTTTTTTCTGCTGTGGGTTGAATGGTGCTGTCCTGCAGCAAACTCAATTTGAAGGGAAGAGAGAGAGTGGGGCAACATGAGTAGGGGAGGAGCTCGAATTTCGGCTCTGATGCTGGAGTATATGGCTGAGTTGGATCTGTGCCGGATCCGAGTCCCATAGGTTGAAGACAAATGAAAAGCAACAACTCAGATGGAACGTTATGGTAAGTACATAACTTCTTTTTGTTTTCTGATTGATACTTTTTGCTTTTGAAAACTTTGTGTGCAGCTTATATTTTAGTTCTACCAAACATTCTTGCCAGAGTGTGTGTGTCTTGCCTGTCTGATGCATACATATTGACTTCCCTTTAAAATACCATCACTCAGTATTTCCAGTGCTTTGCCAACAAGTCAGCATTCCAGCTAGTAAATCAGTCTGCCTAGTATCTGAAACTTGATAACAGATGCAGGCATAACCAAACAGCCAACAATTTCAGTTGATAACTTCTCACTGGTACTTAGATTTCAGTAAATATCTTTTGGATACACCCACACACACAAATATATATATATATATATATATATATATATATATATATATATATATATATATATATATATATATATATATATGTATATATATATATATATATATATATATATATATATATATATATACATATATATATATGTGTGTGTGTGTGTGTGTGTATGCATGTGTACACCTGCCCACACGTACATATTGCCATACATTTAAAATGCTATCTTCACACAGTACTTCCAGTGTCTTGTTTTTAAGATCGGCTCTCCCTGATCATTTGCAACTAACAGTTTACATTTAGTTTTTGCTCCCCTTCCTTCCCTGTGTGTCATATACCCTTTATTGGTAGCAAAATTATTTACTTGGCAGTTTAAATACAAATAGAATTTTCATCCAGTCAGCATGCAGTAACACCCTCCCTTCCACCAGTTAAATATAAACATTAATTTTTAGGTAGAATTAAAAGCATAGCACTTAAATTGTATGTTTGTTAATCAGGTATTTATTTACTCTCTAGTACTTGCTGATTTCAGTGTTTTTAAAGTATCAATCAGAGTTCAATTCACATTTTAGATATAACATAGAATCGTATACATATATCCAGTTTATACAGTGTCATCATTACGCGTTTCCAGAGCATTATTTTTTAGAAATATCTCATTTTTTTTAAACCTCTTTCATCTTCATCATTTTGGCCATAATTTTCTTTTGGAAAATGAGGATGTTCTTCGTGTTTCACTGTTGCAGTCATAACTGTAGGGTGCTCCTGCCGGCAGGCAGCCCGAGGTCGGCCAGAATCCCAAAGTCTGGGTCCGGCGTCGGCTGTATAAGCTAGTATCCTGACGTCAGTACGCCTTGGTACATAGCCCTCAGCCGACGCCATCTTCTCCAGTCTTTCTTGCCGTGCGGTGGAAAGCAGCTCGCAAAACGTTGGTTGGCGATTTTCGAACAGCGTATTTGGTTGTTGTCGGTCCAAAGTTGTTACTTCTCTTCTCAAAGCTAAGTACCCTGTTGGGGAATCTTTTTCTTGTTCCTCCGATGTCAGAAAAAGTTAATAATTGTATAGCGTGTGGGAAACAAATACCTCATAAAGATTTCCACTCTTACTGTCTACCTTGCTTAGGCCCTGACCACGACATTTCTTGTTGTCGGTTCTGTGCCAGGTTCAACTCTCGTACTATCAAGCGCAGGTACGATTGGGCTTTAAATTATTTTGGCAGATGCTTCAATTATAGAATGTCGTCGGACACTACCGGAGTTCAAAAGAAGCGCAAAGACAAAGACAGGCCTCCGAGGTCCAAACAGGACTCGTTGCAGCTGGAGCCAGCGTCCGGTTCGGCTGTCGTCAGTGAGGTGCTTTTGCAGCCCCTGTCGTCCGCCACTTCTGAACCGATGGCCGATACGGACTCCCATGGGGAGCCATCAAGGCCCACTATTTTAACTGCTGCAGGACCTTCGGACGTCGCTCCTTCAGATGGGTCCGGAACCGCTGTGCAGGTACCGGCTTCTGAGGGGGTTTTCAGGCCTACTCACATCACTATTTCAAAGGCAAAGACAAAGACTCCTACTAAGTCTAAAGTTCCAGCTCAAGCTGCTTCTGAATCCACTCCCAAGACACAAAAACAATTATTGAGGATGGCTGAAGATTTGCTTACAATGATTAGGGGTTCTCACCCCCCTCCTGAGAAAAGGCCTCGACAGGATGTTACTCTGGATTCCTCTGACCAGGCTTCTGTATCTTCTGTTTCTTCCTCTGATCAGGACTATTCCTTTCCCCTTATGAGGATTCGGATGCTGAGGATTCTTTGCCCTCGGCCTCTCCGCCTGAGGATTTTTCTTTGGGGAAACCTTGCATGAGATGAGGGAACATTTTCATTGGGAAGGACAGGAATATTCTGCTTCCAAAAAGAGGCTTAGAGAATTTCTTCTTCTTCCTCAGCATAGGCCTTTAGCTATCCCTCCTGTCTTGGACATTGTAGATGATGCTTTTTCTGAGGCTAATTTGAATCCTGATTCCATGCCTCCTGCTCCTTCTAAGCCTGATAGATTTTATAGGGTTCCTGACTCTCATTTATTTTTATTTAAAAACCCTTTTGCAGATCCTGAAACTATTTCTCAGGGCTCTAAGGCTGCTAAGGTTGCTACTTCTAAAAATCCTATTCCCTCTGAGAAGGATTCTCGTGCTTTAGACAGGTGGGGAAAAATGGTATATACTTCTGCTACCCTGTCTGTAAGGGCTTTAAATTGCCAGTTTCATATGTTTAAATATCAGCAATTTCTTTTGTCTGTTTTAAAGCAAAAGCTTGCTTCCCTTCCTGCTTGTGCAGAGGATAAGGAACTTCAGGATGTTTTGCATGCTACTGAACAGGTTAACAAGCATAGCTTACATTGTGGTTTTGATGCTTTGGATGCTTCTTGCAAGGCTGCTGCCTCTGGTACTGTGATTAGGAGACATGCCTGGCTTCGTGAACAAAGTTTACCTGAACAGGTTAAGGCTAAGTTATTAGATGCCCCTGTTCAACAAGATGTTCTTTTGGTTCTAAGGCTGAGGAAGTTATTAAAAGATGGAAGAAAAGGCAAAGTCCATGCAGACTGTAAAAGATTTCTTGCAAGTTCAGCCTCCTAGATTTTCCAGGAATTGGTCCTTTCCCACGTCTGACAGGCCTCAAAGGGGAAGATATAGACGCTCCAGAGGTCGTGGTCAAGGCCAGACCTCTTACAGATCTAGACAATGGACTGCTTCTTCACCTAGAAGGGGAGAAGACAGATCCCAATCTCAAAGAAAGCAAACTCAATGACTCTCTCGGTTGGGCTTCAGGACCCCTTTACCTGGACGCCCCTCTCGGAGGAAAACTGTCTCTTTTACAGAAATTGGACTCATATTACCCAGGACAGATGGGTATTGGACGTGATTTTAAAAGGTTACAAGTTCCACTTTCACACTTTGCCAAGGACTCATGGTTGGCCAGATCTGCCAAAACTTCAATGGTCAGAGGCCTTAACTCAAGTGGATGCTCTTCTGGCCATGAGAGCCATAGAGCCTGTTCCACTCTCGGAAATGGGAAAAGGTTTTTATTCAAGGCTGTTTCTGGTTCCCAGAAAACAAAACTCATGGAGACCTATTCTGGACCTTTCTGTGTTAAACACCTTTTTGGAAATTCCAAAGTTCAAGATGCTTACTCTGCAACAGCTAATTCCAATGCTCTCTCAGGACGCCTGGATGGTGACATTGGACTTAAAGGAAGCCTATTTGCATATCCCTATCAGACAAGAACGCAGGAAATTCCTCAGGTTCGAGGCACTTTCAATTCTCTGTTCTGCCCTTTGGTTTATCTACTGCGCCCAGAGTCTTCACCAAGTGCCTGGCACCAGTAGTGGCTTACTGCAGACTTCAGGGGATCCAGATTTACCCCTATTTGGACGACTGCCTTATTCAGGCAGACAGCAAAGATCTTCTGCTTCAACATCTGTACTTTGTTCAACGTCTTCTCCTACTACTGGGATTCTCAGTGAACATAAAAAAGTCACATTTGATCCCTTCTCAACAAATGGTATTCTTGGGAGCCCTCTTAAATACAACCTTACAAAGGGCCTACCTCACTCCAGAAAAACAAACTCAGCTGGCTTCTACTTTCAACACCTTGGCAACTCTATCTCAGCTCACTGCAAGGAAATTCCTGCAGGCTCTGGGCTACATGGCTTCCTGCATTCTGTTGATTCCAAATGCAAGGCTTCACATGAGAAAGCTTCAATGGTATCTGAAAAGTGTATGGTCACAGCATTACCACGATCTGGATATTCTGATTCTTCTGATCCCCTGCCTCCAGAAGGAGTTCCTCTGGTGGTCCAGGGCATGCACTTTAAACGAAGGAAAACCTTTTCGTCTCCCTCAACCTACTCAAATCCTAACCACGGACGCCTCGGATTATGCTTGGGGAGCACACTTTCTAGACAATTGCCAGCAGGGAAACTGGACAAAGGACCATCTTCACTGGCACATCAATCTGAAGGAAATGTTGGCAGTTCAAAATGCCCTTTTAGCCTTCAAAAACCTTTTACAACCAGGGCCTCTGCTAATTCGCACAGACAACACCACGGTCATGTGGTACATCAACAAGCAGGGGGGTTCTCATTCATACCCCCTTTGCAGACTAGCTATGGGTTTATGGGACACAGCTCTAAATTTGAATCTGCATCTCCAGGCTCAATTCATTCCAGGGAAACAGAATCTCTTAGCGGACAGCCTGAGCAGAAACATTTCAGATTCTCACGAATGGATGCTAGACACCAACTTGTTCAACAGGATTACTGCAGTTTGGGGATGTCCCCAGATAGATCTGTTTGCATCCCATCTCAATCATCAGCTGCCTCGCTTTTGCACCAGGTCCTTCCACAAAACAGCATGGAGAGTGGATGCCCTGTCCTTCAGCTGGAGAAGCCTTTCAGCATATGCCTTCCCTCCTCTTCCTCTACTGCCTCGGGTACTACTGAAGATAAAGCAGGACAAGCCCAAGTTCCTCATCTTGATTGCTCCAAATTGGCCTCGACAGTTTTGGTATCCAACCTTAAAGCTCCTGTTCTCGGGGCCTCCTTGGATTCTTCCACTGAACCCTTCGCTTCTGTCCCAGCATCAGGGTCGGTTACTACATTCCAATCTCAAGACCCTTTGCTTGGCAGCTTGGCTCTTCAAAGGAATTTGATTTCCTCTAGTCTTCCCAAACAAGTTTTGGATGTTCTTTTGGAAGCTAGACGGCCTAGCACTAGGAAATCCTATGCCTCTAAATGGAAGAGGTTTTCTATTTGGATGCAGGACCGAGGCTTTGATCCTCAGGTTCCTGATCTCTCCTCTATTTTGCTTTACCTTTCGCAACTTTTATCTAAAGGACTTTACTTTTTCTTCCATTAAGATTCATGCTTCTGCTATCTCTGCGCATTTCAGTTCTGATCCTCCTGTTTTTTCACATCCTTTGGTGAAGCAGTTCTTGAGAGGGGCTAAAATTTGCGGCCTCCAAGGACCCCTCCTGTCCCTGCCTGGGATCTTAATTATGTTTTAGAAAAACTTACTTTGCCTCCTTTTGAGCCTGCTGCATCTTCAGATATTAAGTTTCTATCCTGGAAGACTGTTCTTTTGTTAGCATTGACCTCTGCCAGAAGGGTCTCAGAGTTGCAAGCTCTCATGGCTGTGGAACCATACCTTATTTTCCATCAGGACAGAGTATCCTTGAGGACCAATCCTACTTTCATGCCTAAGGTGATTTCGAAAGTGGCTTTGAATCAGACAATTCACCTTCCTACTTTCTTTCCAAATCCTCAAAATAAAGGGGAAAGGATTTTGCATTCATTGGATGTGCACAGACAGTTACGATTTTACTTGGACAAGACTAAAGATTTCAGAAAGTCTAACCAATTGTTTGTTTCCTTTGCCTCCAGTTCTCTTGGAAAACCTATTTCTAAACAAACTATTTCCAAATGGATTGCTTATGGAATCAGATTTTGTTACACTCATCATGGGAAACAGTTTCCAGGGACCATTAGAAGTCATTCTACTAGAGCAGCTGCTACTTCTACAGCTTTCCTCAGAGGAGTCCCTACCAAGGATGTCTTGGAAGCTGCCACTTGGAGTTCTGTGCATACTTTTTCCAAGCACTACAATCTCCCCTTGTTTTCTAAGTCTAGGGCAGGCTTTGCCTCTGCTGTCTTGCAGGGTATTCTTGCCTCCCCTTCTTCTATCTAAAGCCTCCTCCCCCTCTACACTGCTTTGGGATTCCACCCTACAGTTATGACTGCAACAGTGAAACACGAAGAACATAGTACAGTTGTGTACACCTACCATAAATGTAGATGTTCGAGTGTCTTCACTGTTGCAGTCGGGGTTTCCCTCCCTCCTATCCCCTCTTTTTCTCATATTTGTGGTGTATTTGTGTTTCCTTGTTGGATTCATTTTTGATTTGTTGGGGACTTCTGACATCTAGGGCAAGAAAGGCTGGAGAAGATGGCGTCGGCTGAGGGCTATGTACCAAGGCGTACTGACGTCAGGATACTAGCTTATACAGCCGACGCCGGACCCAGACTTTGGGATTCTGGCCGACCTCGGGCTGCCTGCCGGCAGGAGCACCCTACAGTTATGACTGCAACAGTGAAGACACTCGAACATCTACATTTATGGTAGGTGTACACAACTGTACTTTTTGTAGGAAATTTCTCTCCTTGAAGTGTCCACAGTTTGCTTTTCTGCATTTGTTGACTGGTTACATGTTGCTTCATCCTTCTCTCATTTTTTGTGTTCTTCTTTGTGTGTGTTTTAGGTCTGCTTCAGCTATTTATGCAGATGGGTAGATGATTCAAAGTAATGCAGGTTACAATAATATGAAATTAATTTAATTTCTCTGCAGAGTCTTGTAGAAGGAAGAAAAGCATTTCTGTGTTTGTAGTGAAGAGTCATTATCCACACAGACTCTTATATCTCCAGCTTTTAAGATTGTTAATTTATTCTATAAAATATTTTCCTCTTTTATCTGGAATGTCTGCAGTTTGATCATTATTGGTCTCTCTTGCTTCCTTCTCAAATTAGGAATATTTACAGTTTGCTTTTTTCTATTTAATATCAACAGTAGACCATCCAATCTGTGTGCTGAGGCATTACGTTTTTACAGTCCTCTTTAGTTTGTCTGGTACTGCTGTAAACTTCACTTTGTGTCCCAGTTCAGACCGGTTTCTGTACCATTTGTTCATATTTTTTTGCTGTTCTTTATCATTTTTCTTTCATCTCCATTTTAGCACTTTGCATACCAGTTGTTTTCTCTGTATCCCTGATTAAAACACTCCTCTACTGCAACCTTTTGTTTTCTTTTTATGTATTCCAAAAGAATGCATTTGGTCAGTCGTTCTCTTTAAGGTGACTGAAGACTTATATCTTTCAGGTTACATTTATGTCTGCTTTTCCCAGCTCTGCTCCACATTGCTTTCTATCCCCTTCTGAGATTTCACGTCTGTTTTCCCATTTACTTCAGTTTTTATAATCCTTACTGACCTTTTGAATATCTTAAACACTCCAGCTATCTACACAAATTTACAATAGTTTGTCGGCTTTTGGCTTTCTTATTTGTTTTTACTCCTGAGCTCTGTTTTTAGCTGGTCACAGTACCTCCGCCATCTTGAAAACATATCTTTTCACTCCTTTGTTATAACTCCACTACTGCTTCTTTCCCAGTCAGGGCACATCTTTACCCAGGAAACTATTATTAAAAAGTATTAACTAGACTTTTATCATAATCTACTCTACTTTTTGCTGCAATTTGGTTTGATTTTTTTTGCTGCCACCCTTTTATTCCTATATTTGGATTTCTCATTGGTGCTGTAATTTAATTTCCCCTTACTTTTTGTGTTTAATACCCCTCTTTCTGCTTCTGTTAACTGAGGAAGTTGCAGTTTTCATATATGTTACCATTTCCTGTGTTCTTCTCTACCTTTATTTCTTGTTCATATAGCGTACTGTAATAATTTACTGTTAGGTTCATAATGTTTCCTGGGTCCACTTCTTCCATACCATTCTTTTAGTTCCCAATTTTAGTCGTCATCCTTTCAACCATTTGTTGTCTCAAACATTGAGCTAACAGTGCTCTGGGCTTTTTGTCAAAGTAATAGTTGTTTGAATGATTGCTGTATGTTCATTCACATTTTCTAAGTACTGTTGCGTAAACATTCTGGCTTCTTTCAGTTGCTTTTCAACCTGTTGTGCTCAACTCAGTCTATTTTGCTTACAAATCACTTTCTTTTTAGATACTTACTGTGACTATTATGCCATATCTCATTTGCTTTCATTGTGACCACATTTTAATCTTTTGTTTACAATTGTGTTCTTTGCAAATTATTTACTGTTTAGATGCAAATCAGCTAACATTTTAGTTAAAATGCAATTTATCCAATCATTAAATAACTTTCTTTTTACCTTTATATTTGGAAATGCCAGTGTTTAACACAGTCTACTTGCTTATGAATCTTAATTTGTAAAAGTGCATATTCTGATGCTGTTGCTGAGTATCTTTTCATTGTTCAGACTGTGTTACAGTATTCATTCATTTGTTATGTACACTCTATCTAATCTTGCCCAGGAACTATATTTTGATGAAAAATTAATATTCTAATTCATTCTGTTTTATTTTCATTACATCAGTAGGCCCAATTACACACACTTATTTCTCTATGTATCTGTACTTGGCTGGTATTCTATGGTATCCTGGCCCTCCAGAGACATTTTCCTTATTTCCAGTTGAATTACAATCTCCTGCTACCAGCATACATCTCTGATGAAATAACTTCTTCCCCAATTTTTTTGTATCTTTTGTAACAGCCTTCACTAAATATGTAGTGCAGCAAGTGTAATTCATATACCCTGACAACATCTTCACTTCTGGAAATCTTCCCTACCTTTCATTTGTTCCTCAGTCTATATTCCTATACCCTTTTAATTGATATAAAAGCCCATCTGACCTGTTCTAGCAAAGTAACCCACCTTCCCAGTTTCCTTTACAAAACCTTCATGTTCTTTATTTTTCAGGTGTTTCATAGGCGTTTACTAGGCTAATGACCACAGGAACCTTTTTAAGCCTAGCCATGCATCCCAAACCTCTGACGAGTTCTGATACTCTTGATTAGTGTACTTATGGGCCTGGGAGATGAACCATTTACAGGTTAACATTATCAACTGTGCATTACTATTGTAAATATAAGTCACTGTCTCTTCCTGTTTTCTTATCTACTAGTCCGTTACTAATTCAAACCGGTAAGTCGTGTCATAGGAAAGCTTGTATTGCATTCTACTTAAACTATATTTTTGTTTTTCTATTACAAACATATCCTCCATAAGCTGTTCTATTATTTTTTGTGCCACTTTATAAATTTTCATTGATGATGGTACCAGATGAGCCTGATCTCTTATTGGAACACAAATTTCCCTCTGTACTCAAGAAGTAAACAGCATATTACCCTTATACATATTTTTGCAAAGAAATAGAGATGACCCTCTATGCAAAACAGCAGTGTGCTCTTTAATCACTCCAGATCTAATGTACTCCTTTTGACTGGACAACACTCATTGTATATCAGCTATTCACAAATGTGACAGGAAGATGAGTTGTTTTCACAATGGTAGTTGCTGATCAGAATGATTGTAAAACATTTTGGAGTATGCATGTCTTGCATTTTAGTTATACCAGACAACCTCCTGCATTTAACCAATTTCCTCTGTTAGTATTTCCAGTGCATTAGCTTGTGAATTCTGCCTTGCCTACTTTCAGAAAACATAGTTGTCTCATTAATTCTGCATATATTCCAAGGCCTACTGCATGCATTACTAGCATTAACCTTACAGAATATTGTCAGTTTCTATTACACAATTTATTGGTTTCCTTTTTCATTAATTTACTTCTCTCACCTTCATACCCCTCAGCTGTACCCGTTTTGGAGATGATCTTTTTTTTCTGGCTTACTTCAACATAATGTACATATTTTTGGAAGTATGTACCTATTTTCAGGCTCGTTTTATCCCCTCGTATGATTTTATGAATTTTCCCTTTCATGTCAGATATACCTTTGAAGCTCTGTAGTACACAAGAATCCAGATTACATTCCCAGTATACAGGTGGCACCGGTAATTTAAAGAAAGAGATGCTCAAAAACTGATTATTATTCTGAACCTGGATTATTGTTACAATTATATGGTTGGGAATTTGTGCCCATTCAGAAATTTTGGAGTTGGGTCTTCCTTTCCTGTTAATTGCGAAGTGTTCACCGTACAGTTCTACTCGATTAGATCAGATGTTTTCATGTTAGTATCATTAAGTATATCCAACTGGACTTTCGGTACTCTTATTTGAGACACTAGATCTATTACGTCTTTTGTTTGGTTTTTAAATAAGAATCTTTTTGGAAATAAAGTAACCAGAGATTCTTGTTTTTTTAGAAATTCTTATTTTAACTTAAGTAACCTCTTAATTTAGAATTTAGAGGTGTCACGAGAATATTATGTATTTGCGAAGAAGGCAGCATTTGTAGGATGCTTTCAAGCTTTAGGTTAACAAAGCCAAGGACCTCAGGACTCTCGCCAAACATACTGGTTAACAGCTCAGTTCAAGTCTTTCTCAAATGTTATGTCTCTTACTATTAAATCCATATGGAGCTTCACTTTGGGGTGTTTTAAAAAGAATCACAAAATGATAGGACATCTTACCAAAGTTGAAGAAATGGACTTGGAAATTAGGGGAAAATCTCTACATGATCAAGATTTGCGCAGTGGGGAGTAAGAAGAGAACCAAGAATCATCAGTGTGAAGGTAACAAAAGAGGTCTTAGAGTGAATATTTTCATCAGTTCAATAATGAGTTTAGATGTGTTTGTATTCATGCATTTTACTTTAAATTTATACTTATTTTGAATGTCTTAAGTAGTACTTTTCAGTAATAATTATGCAGTGATTATTGAAGTTAAGAAAAACAAATCAAGGAATCCCGCATATCATGAGCAAGGTATGAAAGAACATAGGAAAAGTCTTAGCCTATTCAACAAATAAACTTTAAAAATCAAATAGCAGTATGACTGCAAGAGTCATAATTTGTTGTTACAGCAGGAATATTAAGCCACTAATTTGCTACTATCTTTTCTTCTGTTATTACATTGCTTGCATCAGATTTATAGAACATATAGTTTTCCTTTTATGGGATATTGGAAGGCCTTTAAGAATGCATGGTAAAAAAGACTTGATTTTTTAACCATGACTATTACCCAGAGCATGTCAAGTATTGTAGAGTAAAACATGATATAGGGTAGTCAAGAAACAAATACTGTAGCTCTACGAGCAAGCTTTTCAGGATGCTCTCCCATCAGGAATGATTGCAGTTCAAACGGGCAATATGTTAACAGTTTGGTACATCAACAAAGAAGAAGGAACCAGACTGTATGTACCCCCTATGTCGAGAACCGCTAAGGGTGTGGCAATGGGCAATATCTTTCAACCGCTTTCTCTTAGCAACGGATGTTCCAGGAAAGTCCATCGTGCTAGCAGACAGGCTGCGCAGGTGCATACTGTTACCTCAGGAATGGTCCCTCAATCAGAAAGTAGCAGAAGAAATTTTTCAGAAATGGGGCCAGTCATGCTGTGACCTCTTTGCATCACCCCTAAACAGCAAGTGCAGCAGCTGTTCTGCCGTGATCCCCCTACAGGGGAGTCACAGAGGGATGCTGTTCTCCACAACTGGCACCCTGGATTACTTTATGCATATTCCCCAATTCTGAAATTCCTTCAGAGAGCTGCCAGGTTTAAGATCAGAGCTGCCAGATGCATATTCCCCAATTCTGAAATTCCTTCAGAGAGCTGCCAGGTTTAAGACCAGAGCTGCCAGGTTTAAGACCAAAGTTATCCTCATTTCCCCCTTTTGGCTACCATTCCTGTGGCCTCACTTAGTTCACCAACCTTGGATTCTGGACCCAGCTCTGGACCTCCTGTCTTATCCGACAGGCATGACAGATCGGACTTTCAGAGCCTCAGGCTGACAGCATGGGTTTTCCAATCCCATTAATAACCAGTCAGTTGATGTTCTTCATCTCACATTGCTGCAGTCCTTACATATGGGGTAGTCTGCTGTCCTCGTCGGCCCGAATACCAAAGTATTAGGCTGACGTCGGTCAAGGCGCTTAAAACTGACATCAGGACGTCAGGGTACAAAACCGCATGACCGACGTCATTTCCTCAGTCTTTTTTGCCGCATGGTCCGATGCAGAAGCAGCGTTGCAAGTGCCGTTCGGCGTTCTGAAATTTTTCGAATTCGGAGTTTCAGACCGAATCCAAGTTGGCTAAGTACCCCGTTGGGGATTATTTTGTTTTTTTCTTGCCTCAGTGTTTTACCGGATGTCAGAAAAAGTGAATAACTGTATTTCTTGTGGGAAACAGATACCGCATAGGGATTATCATTCTTTGTGTATTCCTTGTTTGGGGCCTGAGCACGAAGTTGTTGGGTGTCGCTTTTGTGCTAGGTTCAATAAACGCACTATTAAGTGAAGGTTAGATTGTGCTAGGCTGGTCTTTGGGAAGCGGTGCAATTATAATATGCCGTCGGATTCTCCGCGCCCGCTTCTAAGAAGCGCAAAGACAAAGCAGTTAAACCCAGGCAGATGAGTCGTCCGTTCGGACGCTGGTTCTTTAGAGGCTTCAGTGGAACCGGTGGTTCCGACGGAGACTTCTCTGGAGTCTCAGGGGGAGACTTTGATTTTGCAGGAGGTAGTCTCTCAGGAGGCAGGTCAGGCTGAAGGGGCTTCTCAAGTTACTGTACTCCCCTCCCTTCCTAGGGTGGTTAGACCTTCTCCTTCGGTTTCCAAGGCTTCTCCCAGAGGCAGGCCAGTTTTAGCTCCTGTTGGGGTCACTCCTAGTTCAGCAGGGTCTGTGCCTAAGAAGCACATGCTTAAAATGGCAGAAGATTTGATTACTCTGATTAGAGGTTCTATGCCCCCTCCTGATAAGAGGCCTAGGGTGGAGCCAGAGTTGGGAAGTTTTGAACAGGCTTCGATGTTTCAGAGTCTTCGGCTGAAGACTTGCAGGAGTACTCTCCTTATTCTGATTCTGATGCAGATGATTCCACTCCTTCTGCTTCTCCTCCAGAGGATTTTTCTTTTTCAGAGACACTTCATTCTATGAGGGAACATTTTAAATGGGAAGGTCAGGACTTCTCTGATTCTAGGAAAAGGCTTAGGGAGTTTTTGCTGTTACCCCAGCATAGGCCTTTGGCTATACCCCCTGTTCTGGATGTTGTGGAAGATGTGTTTGCAGAGGCTTCACTTAATCCTGATTCTCTGCCGCCTGCTCCTGTTAAGCCGGATAGGTATTACAGGGTGCCTGAGGCTCACAAATATCTTTATAAGAGTCCTAGGGCGGACCCAGAAACTATTAGTCAGGGGCCTAAGGGTGTCAAGGCCTCTATTGTGAAAAATCCGGTTCCTCTAGATAAAGAAGCCAGAGCTTTGGATAGATGGGGAAAGAAGGTCTATACATCTTCTACCTTAGCTATGAGGGCTTTGAATTGCCAGTTTCATATGTTGAAATATCAAAACTTTCTTCTTTCTCAATTGAAGTCTAAGGTGGATGCTCTGGCGGAAGGCATTGAGTGTAAAGAATTGCAAGATTTGGTGTATGTCTCTGAACAGGTGGGTAAGCATTCATTACAGTGTGGTTTTGATGCTGTGCAGGCCTCGTCTAGGGTGGCTGCCACTGGCTCAGTTCTTCGCAGGCACGCCTGGTTGAAGGATCAGAATTTATCTGACCATGTTAAGACAAGGATTTTGGATGCTCCTTTGCAGTCTGATGTGTTGTTTGGTTCACCTGTGGAGTCAGTCTTGAAGAAAATGGAAGACAAGGCTAAATCTATGCAGACTGTTAAAGATTTTTTGCAAGTTCAGCCTCCGAAGTTTAGTAGGAATTGGCCTGCTAAGGGGTGGACGTATCCTTCTTATGATTCTCAGTCTAGGGGTAGATCTAGACGTGGTAGGGGCAGAGCTCAGAGTTCTTTCAGGCCTAGAACAGGGAGTTCCCCTGCACAATCTTCGGGTGAGGGCAGGGGCCAGTCCTTTCGTAAACAGGCCCAATGACCTACTTTTTCAGCTGCCAGATCCTTCTTGCCTGGCAGCACCTTTGGGAGGAAGGTTAACACTCTTCAAGGAAAATTGGATGTTGGTTACCTAAGACAAATGGGTATTGGATATCATACACCAGGGTTACAAGTTTTATTTCCATACCTTGCCTCCTTTCAAAGGCATGCCGGACGTTCCTCCTCAGCAAAGACTAGAGGCTCGCAAACAAATTTCTCTACTACTTCAAATAGGGGCCATACAACTGGTTCCTCTGCCAGAAGTGGGCCTAGGATTTTATTCTCGCCTGTTTCTAGTACCAAAGAAAGGAAACACGTGGAGACCAATTTTGGATTTATCCATCCTCAACACATATCTGGACATTCCCAAGTTCAAAATGTTAACGTTACAACAGCTTTTACCTCTGCTGGGCAAAGATCACTGGATGGTGACCCTGGATCTCAAGGAGGCTTACCTTCATGTTCCTATCAGGCCCAGTTGCAGGAAGTATCTGCGTTTTCGGGCTGGGACTTCACATTATCAGTTCTCTGCATTGCCCTTTGGCTTATCTACTGCGCCCAGAGTGTTCACGAAGGTTCTGGCTCCAGTGGTAGCTTTTTTCAGGCTAAGAGGAATACAGATCTATCCTTATTTGGACGATTGCCTGATACTGGCCCAAGGAAAGGACGAACTTCTTCATCATTTACAGTATGTGATGGCAGTGTTAAGATGCCTGGGGTATTCTGTGAACGAAATAAAGTCCAGTCTAGTACCCTCTCAGGACATGTGCTTTCTGGGTGTGAGACTGAATACAGCATCCCAGATGGCCTTTTTGACCCCGGACAAACAAAAGAATCTTTCTCTACTTCCATCAGTTGTCTCATCAGTCCAGGCTGACTGCAAGGACAGTCATTCAAGCCTTGGGGTTCATGGCATCTTGTATTCTGGTACTTCCCAATGCCAAACTGCATATGAGGAAGCTACAATGGTATCTCAAGAATGTATGGACACAGCACTGCCAAGATTTGGACACTGTCATTCAAATAATACCTTGCATTCAAAAGGAATTTTTGTGGTGGGCTCAGGAATGTCACCTAAACAAGGGACTCTCTGTGACCCGGCCAGAGGCGAGTCAGATTTTAACGACAGATGCCTCAGACAAAGCTTGGGGAGCACATCTAAATGGAAAATGGGTACAAGACACGTGGCCTGCCAGACTTCAACATCTACATATCAACTTGAAGGAGATGTTAGCAGTCCAATTTGCATTGATAGCTTTCAAGGATTTACTTCTTCCAGGGCAGGTGTTGATTCAAACAGACAACACAACTGTCATGTGGTACATCAACAAGCAAGGGGAACGATTCTTATCCTCTATGCAGACAAGCAATGATTTTGTGGGAGACTGCTCTCAGTTTACAGCTAATTCTTCAGGCAAGGTTTCTGCCAGGAGCACAGAACTCCTTAGCAGATGTGTTGAGCAGACAAATTATGGATCCCCACGAGTGGAAATTGGATCCTCATGTATTTCAGAGATTGACAGTGTTATGGGGAACTCCAGACATAGATCTGTTCGCTTCTCCACTAAATTACCAGCTGCCAAAGTTTTGCACAAAAAGGTTTCATCCCTCGGCTTGGAAAGTGGATGCTCTCTCATTCAATTGGAGCAATATTCACGTGTATGCCTTTCCACCTCTGCCTCTCCTCCCAAAGGTACTGCTGAAGGTCAGACAGGACAAGCCAAACATGATTTTAATAGCTCCAGATTGGCCTCGACAGCACTGGTACCCATTACTGAGAAGTCTGGTACAGGAGCCTCCATGGCCTTTGCCTTCGATTCCTCACCTGCTGTCTCAGGAGAACAGTCATTTACTCAATGTCAAACTTCATTGTCTACATCTGACAGCCTGGCATATTCTGTTTTAAACCCTGGAGGGTCTCAGCTTCCACAATAAGTTTTGAATGTTATTTTGGAGGCCAGAAGGCCTAGTACAAGGAAAGTTTATGCAGATAAATGGAGGAGATTTTTATTTTGGAGTACTGCAAAGGATTTTGATGTTTCTAAACCTAATTTAAGTGTTGCGCTTCAATACCTTACTGAGTTATTGGACAAAGGTTTGTCCTTCTCCTCTATAAAGGTTCATGCTGCAGCAATTTCTGCTCACTATGACTGTGACCCACCATTATTTTCTCAGCCTTTGTTTAAGCAATTCCTTAGAGGGGCAAAAAATATAAGACCCCCACGGAAGCTCCTACTCCTGCTTGGGATCTCAATTTTGTGTTGGAGAAACTCACTCTACAACCTTTTGAGCCTGCAGCATCGGCAGAGTTGAAATATTTGTCTTGGGAGACTGCTTTTTTGTTGGCCATTACCTCTGCGAGAAGGGTTTCTGAATTACAGGCCCTTATGGCAGTTGAGCCTTTCTTAATTTTCCACAAGGACAGGGTGTCTTTGCGTACTAACCCTTCTTTTATGCCTAAAGTGGTTTCTAGTGTGGCTTTAAACCAAACTATTCATTTGCCTACTTTTTATGCAAACCCCCAAAATAAAGGGGAAAGGATTTTGCACACTTTGGATATACACAGACAGCTGCGATATTATTTGAGCAGAACTAAAGGGTTCAGGCAGTCTCAGCAGTTGTTTGTTTCTTTTGCTTTGGGTTCTCAGGGCAAACCTGTTTCTAAACAAACTATTTCTAAGTGGATTGGGTTTTGTATTGCTTTCTGTTATTCCCATCATGGTAAGGAGATTCCATCTGGGATTAGGCCTCATTCCACTAGGGCTACTGCCACTTCTACAGCCTTTTTAAGGGGGGTGGCTACTAAAGATATTTTGGAAGCAGCTACTTGGAGTTCAGTGCATACTTTCTCTAAGCATTACCACCTTCCACTTTACTCTAAATCTAGGGCTGGATTTGCAACTGCAATTTTGCAAGGCATGTTGGCAGCTCCTAATTCCTTATAGTTTTGCCATCCTCCCTTACCTCTGCTTTGGGATTCTACCCATATGTAAGGACTGCAGCAATGTGAGATGAAGAACATAGTACAGTTTTGTACCTACCATAAATGTAGATGTTCGAAGATCCACATTGCTGCAGTCCAATTTACCCTCCCTCCTTCCCCTCTGTTGTTGAAGGTGGTGGTGTGGTTTGTGTTGTACATAGTGTAAATATGGTTAGTGCACGGGTGGTTGGTTAGGTTTTGCTGGTTTTTGGCTTTGGCCTTTCTTGTTAGGGTCTTCTGACATCTGGGGCAAGAAAAGACTGAGGAAATGACGTCGGTCATGCGCTTTTGTACCCTGACGTCCTGATGTCAGTTTTAAGCGCTTTGACCGACGTCAGCCCAATACTTTGGTATTCGGGCCGACCGAGGACAGCGGACTACCCCATATGTAAGGACTGCAGCAATGTGGATCTTCGAACATCTACATTTATGGTAGGTACAAAACTGTACTTTGCTCTCTTCCCCTGTGCATCCCATCTTGGTATCTTCCCCTAAGCCCTCCACTAGGAAACTTTGTGCTTGTAAGTAGAAAAGATTTGTGCATCGGGCTGTTCAAAAGCATATAGATCCCTTCTCGACAAGCACATGAGTTCTTGATACTGCTTTTCAACCAAGGGGCCAGTTCAACAGTGAGAGTCCAGTTAGCAGCAATTTCTAATTTCTGCAATGGATTTGATGGCCATTTACTAATCTTACATAAACTATGTAAAGCCTTTTTGTGCGGCACAAATCTTCTTAAACCTCATTTGAGATTCCACAGTGGTGAGGGATCTTTAAATCTGGTACGTGCTGCGGTAGCATTGTCGCCTCACAGACGTTGCCCATTCGATTCTCAATTAGAGCGTCTACTGTGTGATGACATGCGTGAATGGGCGTTCCTTTGTTGAAGGTTGTGCGTTAGGCCCGGCAAGCTAGCACGTAAAACTCTACTGCCAATCATTAGCGGAGCGGAGTTCCGCTGTGGCGACCCCTAATGGGGAAAAGCCGAAAGACACACACACACATTGCAGTCCTTGATTCTACCACCTTTTGAGTCTGCCCATGATTGTGACCTAAAGTTTTTGTCTTGGAATATCTTATTTTTAGTTGCCATCACCTCCACCAGAAAAATATCGGAAATGTTGGCATTGTCTGTGAAACCACCATATCTCGTTTTCCATATGGATAGAGTATCCTTACGAATCTATGCATCCTTTTTGCCCATAGTAGTATTAGGTCAACATCAATCAATGTGTATTAATCTTCCAGTATTCTTTCCAAACTATTCCAACAAAGGAGACTCTTTGCTACACTTTCTAGATGTGTTTAAGACAAAAGGTATCAGAAAAACTGATAAGTTGTTTGTATCATTACCTGGCTTGAAGTTGGGCGCACCTGTATCTGTTACCTTAGCTAAATGGCTTACTGACTGTATCTCCTGTATTTATAACAAGACAGGAATGGCTTTGCCTTACAAAATACAGATTCATTCTACCAGAGCTGTAGGTACCTCTTCAGTCTTTCACTAAAGAACTTCCATGGATGATATTTGTTCAGCAGCAACTTGGGCTTCCCCTCACACTTTTCTCTCATAAGGTGTATTTGGTGTCCAGAGGTAGAGCATCTTTTGGCTCAGTGGTGCTCAGAAATATCCTTCCTTGAATCCACCCAGGATTCTAAGTAGTTGGGGACTCTATCCCATCAGTCAAGGATGGAATGAAAATTGACATATAACATTCCATCTGTGTTGCTGATTTTCATTCCTGCTTGACTCCCCTCCCACCAACCCCCAGCCTTTTTTAGGATTATTCTAGAAGAGCGAGAGGATGTAACAATTGGGGTTACATCCTTATGTCTTTAACATCTCCAGAAGTGGGTATTGCTCCTTCCTCTCTGAGACTTAGTCTCTCCATCCAAATTATGCATCTGTGTACAAGTTATAAGAACATCTTTAGTGCTTACAAACAAGATCTGAGGGAAATGAGGGGTAGGATGCATTGTGGGTAAGGGAAAAGCTTGAGAGTTTTGGATTGCCATGAGCTTTTACAAGTAGCTGAGTTGGATCCAACGCCTTGGATCAGACCCCATCAGTTGAGCAGGAATGAAAATCGACAACACAAATGGAAATTTATGGTAAGTACATCATTTTTTTTTTCTTCGGGATAAGTGAGTGTGATATGAGAGACTGGAAACTGGAAACTGGAAATGATAGGTTGGGATGGCAGTTTTGAGAGGTAATAAGATTTGAAAAAAAATTCATCTAGCATTAGCACCAGTCTATTGAATCTAGTATGGGGAGCTAAATGTAAAGTACTTCTGTGTAAATATTAATAAAGAACTATCGCATAAATTATTTTCAAAAAGTATTGAAATGTCATATCATTTTGAAATGGCCACAACATATATCACCAATAACACATTACAGATATTATTATTTATTTATTTATTTATTTTGAAAAGTTATTCTGTAGACTAATTAGAAAGCAAGCTGTGTCATGTGACAACTTGAATATAAAAACAAGAAAGCAGAGAAATTTTGCAGGACAGAGTACCATAAAAATAAAAGTAATACATGCAGAACATTTTACTGCACTTTTTAGCCAGTCATAGCCCATTGAAAGTATCTGAAATTAGTACCAAAAACATGAATAGGAAAGAAATTTGCTAATTTGCCCAACAATTTCCAGTTGAAAGTAATGAAATGCCAAATAAGACACACTTTTGGAGCTGCTTATATACTCTTTATTTGTTAAACAATAAAAGAACTAATGTCTTGGCTCATTACTATGAAGGAGTAATGCAATTCATGATTCAGCAAATCAAAAATATCTTGATTACACAATCATGGAACACCAAATGTATTTGAATCTCCACAAAGGAAGAACATTGGTTTTTGTAGTAAAATACATTATTTAACTGAAGCAGATGTCTTCAGACCAGTAATACTAACTTATGAAGAAAGTTACACAATTGAATAGTTACATTTGACTGTACATTCACAAACCCTAAATGTTTCATTTTAAATAAGCTAAGCACATCAAGTGCAGGAAATTCTGTGTCAGCTTGAGGAAATGAAATTTAAGTGAGGCACATGTTGCCGACCCCATCTTAGATCAAGATGGATTCCAGCTAGACTCCATTCTGAGTAACATACTTTTTCCTTGTCAGTCTCCTATCTGATGCTATGAAGCATCCCTCATATATTTCATCATGAATACAATAGTATCTACAATCATTTATACGAGGAGATACAAGCTGCCAAAAATTCAAACATCTCCTACACATTCCTTATGCATAGGCTTTGTGTAAATTTTTTTCTTAAATCTTTGACATTTATTTTATTTATTTATTTTAATTTTACATTTGTTGACCGGGCTAGTCTAGCTGGATACATGTCCATTTTCAGTAGAGGCCTGGGGAGAAAAGCTCCATGTGCAACACAACAAGCAATATACAATAAAACAATATACAATAAGAACCGATATTAAGTACAGACTTGAAAAAATATACAGAAGAACATTTGCAAAATACAGTCAAGAAAGAAATACCAATAAGTTGTATACTAAAGACAATATAGAAAATAGTATAGATTAGACCTGATTTGAATAGAATAGGGGAAAACAGTTTTTGTTTTTTCTTTTTTTTTTTTGAAATGTTAACTGCTATACTACCAATAAGCATGGCCAGAGCAGTAATCAATGATGAGACATAGGTGTATATATGAAGAATTCAGTCAAAGATACATAATAAGCAGATCTCGTAGGGAAGGCTAGTTGAGGCAGGTGGTAATTAGTGAGAAGAAACAGCAGTTAGGGATAGTACAGGAACATAGCCAGTGTGTCATGAGATAAAGCTTGAGCTTCTTTTTGAAATGTGTATGAGAGGAGAGAGCTCTGAGTTCAGTGGGTAGTAGATTCCATAGCTTACCAACGGTATTACAGAAGAGGGAGTCATCTGCTAAATTGTTGGATCTACAGGTATTAAACAGAAGTTTATTAGAAGAGCGTAAGTTTTTAGGATTGTGGTAGAGGGGTAAGTAGGCTTGAAAGAATAGGAGTATTGGAGGGTTGATACAGGGTTTTGTGGGCAATAGTAAGCTGTGAAAAGTGCAGATGGTGTGGAAACTCTAACCAATCAAGTTGTTTAAGATTTAGACAGTGATGGGTACGGAAAGGAGTGGCAGCAGCAAATCTGACAATATTATTATAGGATACAGTCAACTTGTTAATGTTGGTTTTAGAAAGGTTTGTATAAATGGGTGAGGCATAGAGTAGAGTAGAGATGAGATGAGTTCTGGCTATAGCAGTCCTGGCTACTGGAGTAAGAAAGGGTTTAATTCTATAGAGGGATCCAAGTTTCTTGTTGACTGTTTTTATAGTACTGTTAATATGTGTGTCAAAGTTGAGGTTGTTGTCTATAGATATTCCTAGGAGTTTGGTAGATAGGTCTGGAGAGATAATAGTACCATTGTTAGATGTGAGTGTAAAATGTGTAGGGGTGGACTTGCGAGATGGGGAGAAGAGTAGCAGTTTAGTTTTCTTTGGATTTAGTAGGAGGCAGCGGTTTGTAAACCATTGTTCAACAGTATTAAATGCTTTCTGGGTGATGACATAAATAGTTTTAATAGTTTTTGTTCAGTGCAAATGTATCCTGAACTCCTGGGATGTTAAGATCAAAAGCATTTATTTATGTGATTCTTTGAAAACATTATCATAAATTTTCGTCAAGCTTGCTATTGATTTTCCTTCATTGTCAGTTTCTAACTCTGCATTATTTAACTGTATGTCTTTAACATTTTCATCAGTTTGCATATTTAGGAGATTTATGCTTTTATCCTGGATGCAAGCAATTTAGAAATCGGTGATTTGCAGAGGAACACGATTAAGAATAATATGATAGCAGTGATGGCAAATAACATATAAAATTTCAAAATGCATCTGCCTCAGCTAATCGTGCCCAGTTAGAGCTATTAGACTCTTATATGTGCTAACTTAGCCACCTTCTCTACCAATATCCAGGTGACTTTGGACAGGATGTTCATTGTCTGATATGAAAGAACAGCCCTCTGCCTTCGAGAGTGAATGGCCCGCTCTTCAAAGGTAGCAAAAAGCTGAAAGCCATATACTTCTGAAGAACAGCAGCACGCATTGCAATCTTTTCAGTAGTAATCACATTAGTGGATTCAGAAGTTACATTACGTAGAACCTTTTAACAGTTTGGATGTTTTTTCTCAGTTTCTAAGTAGATTTAACTGCTCAATAAGATGATTCCTGCTCAAGATACAACATCCTCACCCAAGTCCATATATGCAAGTTCCTTGAAAACAGTGTGTTCTAAATCATTATCATAAACCCCAAGATGCATTAACCTTACCATTCTATTGATACTCTGAGAGAGTTTTTTTCTCTTCTGCATTTTTAATTTCCCTTTTGGTAGTTCTTGACATGTCTAATTATGGGTCCAGCATACCCCACATTATTTCCTTTACCAGATGGGTAGAAGACAGGGGGATGCATTATTTCAACACACAGTATAGTCTTGCAACATTCCCATTCCTAGTACTCCTGCATCACCTGCATAAATTCTCCTTTTGATGTTGCAGGAGCCAAATCCCACTTTGACAGTACTAGGTTTTGCAATAACATTCATAACCTCTAGATGTTTTTATTAGCTACAAAGATACCACCCAGTTGTAGTCAGTTACAGGATACCAGCTGACTTTCCTTCCACATGTGTTTTTCTCCAGATGTTGTTTTCAGAAACAGGAAAGGCTACTAGTGGAATTCCAGAATGGCAAGCTGGAGCAAAAATGGATACAAACCCAAAAGTTTTGATACATTGGTAATATGTAAGGTGTATGTCCAGTTATAAAGGTATTGAACATGGGATATCAGTGGGTTAAATATGTCTTTATACTAGATAAAGAAAAATGTCCAAAATACTTACAGTATTTGAGAAAATTTACTTTACAGTAGAACAATCATTATATGCAATGTTTTTTTCAATGATGATTAGCTTGATTTTCTCCAAATGCTTTCCACTTCTGGTCATGTAGTATGATGACTTCCACGAGAGGCACTTGGTTGCCTGACTCATTTGCTCAATCCAGGGCTGACACTAGGTTGCAGTCTCACAGCATGACGATGCTAGAAATAACATACTATTACAGGGGGTCCTCATCAGGTTGTAGTTGAGATTTTGGCTTTGGTGCTGTTGGTGATTCCACCGTCACCCACTGCTGGTAGGAAGGGCTCATCTGAGGATCATTCAGGGTGGGGGTTGATGTCGTTTGACCTGGTACTCTGGGTGTGGCAATTCTTTCCCATCTATATTTATTTTTCTCATGGTGAAAAACACTGATCCAAACTGTTGATTCCTCACACCAGGATGACTTTAGCTGCTGTGAGGAATATTGCAAATGGTCCCTTCTACCTTATCTGAAAGCTGTGTTTTTTCCTGGAAAATGAGCGAATATATTGCCATTTACCTGATTTGATATCATGAAGCAAAGTAAAGTCTGGCTACTTTTGGGCGGATGCAACTTGTGACAGTATGTGTTGCAAAATAGAAACAGTTTGTTTATAATACAGTGTCCCATGAGGATTTTATTGGGAGAAAAATTCCTAGAAGTATTTATGATAGGAGATGCTGCCAGCCATGCCAGGAGAAGTAGGGCAGTGGATGTATGACTTGTGCCAGCACAGCTAGCTGGAATTTTGTAAATAATTATATGTCATTTGTATATCAAACTGATTTGTACAGATGCTTGTGCTGAAAATGTATTTGTGAGGTTTGCTTGTGTTAAAATCCATCAACAGTGCACCCTGCTGAAATGAAAAGAAATGTATATGTATTATTGTAACTGAATTAAATGTATATGTTGTAATAGAGGATACTGGGACAGCAGAGGTTAACCAGCTAGCTTACTTTAAGAAAATAAGGGAAATGTAAACAAGATGGTAAACCATTAAACGGCACCCCACAGTGCTGAATAGGACTGGAGACGGTGGGTCTGGAAGAAGCCTTTGTTCTTTAGCTCAGTAAAAAGAGGGAAGCCCCAGGCACTGCCATAAACATTTAGTTGTGTATTGTAGCCGTCTATGCTAAATTCCTTTCTCAGCTTCAAAGTGGGGGGATACTGTGAGAGCCTAGAGCCAGATAACTAAATGAGGTAATTTTGCAAGCCATCTTGGATATTTTACGGGGAATAATCTCTGAGTATTCTATTTTGGTGAACCTGACTAGAAAGACTGCTCACGTATTTCATTGTGCCTTGCTCTGTCAAGTAAGTTATTAGGGAATACTAATTCTCCTAGATTCAGTCAGGAATATAGTGAAGCTTAGTTTAGAGATTGTTTTTCTTTATTTGTACAAGTTTGTCCATCAATGTTATTTCCAATATTTCCTGGGATTTGAACTCTGTGGTTTACTGTAAATATATATTTGGTATTTTCATTTCTTCTATTTATTATTAAATATATTTAAAACTTTTATCGTGGCTGGTCCTTGTAGAAAGTATGTAACCTTCAAGAGTATTTGCTTATATTTGATGATACTGTGTGAGCCACTCCAGAAGGCCTAGCTGTCTTGGTCATCTACTAGCATTTGTATTAGTATTAATATTAGACAGTATAATTGGACACCCTTTGTTTAAGGGCCTTAGAGTAGCTGATTGTGGAGTGTTTGGTGGCAGTGATAACTACCTTATACTCTGGGCAGAAGGGGACACAGAAGGTAACTCTGTGCCAACCTTTCTCAGGTGTGTGTGTGTGTGTGTGTGTGTGTGTGTGTGTGTGTGTGTGTGTGTGTGTGTAAAATCAAATCTCACTGTGTGTGCATGTGTGTCAGCCACTTGGAGCAAGGACACAAACCACTAGTCCTGCAGAGAGGATGCTGGAAGTCTTGGCTTGGACACTCTGCTAAGGACTTAAACCTACAGCTGTACCAGTAGGAATTCTTACTGGGGACCTGGAGGGAGACAGAGATCCAAACCCCCAGACTCAGTGTGCTGTTAAGGGAAATTGTGCTTAATGCAGAGAGGTCTGCATCTGGAAATACTGAGTGTATACAGTTGTATTTCAAGTGCATGTCCCTCTCCAGTGTCAGCAGTGAGGATTCGGGCTCCTTGATTACTGGCCCAGCATGAGGATGTCACAGTACTGATTGCTCTATAAGTACAAATTTAATATTAAAGGCAAAACATCTGGTTATTTAAGGTCATTTTCTTCACACAATTTTGATGGCCTTTTTCTTGATAGTAGGATTCATACACTTCACTGTCCCAAAACTTGAGGCCTACATTCTTACTGCATAGTCTTGCTCAAGATTTTACACAAATTCTGAATATTATTGGAATGTGTGACCCTGTCAGGATGGACACAGCAGAGTACCTCAGATGTAGGATTCAGTTTTTTCAGAAGTGCTTTGCTACAGTTAAAAAAACATTACATTATTTTTGGGCATAGGTAAGATATTACCCAGCCAGAAAACATATCTGCAATCACTAACTAATGTAATGTCTTTCCCTGATGCAATATTCAAAAACCTACTTACACCTTCAATAGAATGCCCCTGCCCCCAAGTCTTTGGTAATGATTGAGTAGGGATGAAATCTTTTAGAAACGGTGTACTGAAGGTAAATATTACATATGTTTACAGTATGCTGTATGGTTTTGGAAATGTGGGGCATACCAGTTACCATTTGTTTTAAGGCATTTTCTCCAAATTGGGGAGGATAAATGGTAAGCTGAAACCAGTTCAGAAATGAAGGTATGTGGGACCACTACCTGTCCATCAGGATAGCAACACATTTTGTCTGATAAGCAGCAATGATGGTCAAGTATTTAGCTTACCTTTTTGGAGTCATTAGCTAAAAATTCAAAACTTTCAGAAAGATTATGAATGTTCAGTGGCTGCATGAAATCAAAAGCCTGGAAAGTATTATACAGTACCACTTGCAGCCACCTTATCAGCTAAAGCATTTCACTTTGGAACGTAACAACTATCTGTTTTGCAAATCAGCTGTCTTTCTTTGAGAAAGTTAACATGCTTCAGTAATTGCTGTTAATTATGTAACTTCTGTTGACACCTATCCACTCAGTTGTCAGAACTTGGTATTACGCACTACAGAAGCTGCCATTAGTGAACCATTTCTCCGTATGTATGACTCATCCATGAACAGGATGATATCTGGACTCTGCACTGGAGCATCTTTCATGTCAGGTCTAGGAGGAAGTACACTGTTAAAAATCAGACAGTCATGAGGCTGTCTATTTTCTGGGGATGAGATGCAGGATTTAATGGTGGGCATCTGATAATTTTTAAGGGTGAGTTGTTGCATTGAATTCATGTTTGCCCATATGTAAACTTAATGAATACTGGGTTTTAGTTTTTCAATATAAGGCTTACTGAATACAGAACTGCAACAGATGTTTCATGCCCAAGAGTTGGGGCAGATGTCATGTCAAAGAGTCTTGCTGTCGCAGCCACCACCCTAATATAATGAGGGAGGGCAGCCACTGTGGCATCTAAATTGGTGCTGAAATGAGTGATGGGTCTAAAACCATCACTTCTGCATTTTGCTAATAATCCTAATGCTGTTTTTATTGTGCTCAAAACAGAACTGAAAAATAATTCTATAGAGTAGTTTGGCAGTTCACTGGCAGGTGAGCTAAGAAGTTAAGATACTACATTAGTAAATGGTTGTTTGTGCTGCTTTTGACACATTAGCTGTTCTGGAGCATTCCTTTCTAATATTTCAAACATAATTCTGCAACACTAGAAGTCCACTGTTTGCAACAGCCAGCTAAATCAAGGAAGGCTTGAAGTTAAGGTTACTGGGTGTGGTGCAAATTGAATATCAATAATGTGAGACATTAGAATGTGCTGAGCTGCTGCAGAAATATGATGGAGCAAGTGTTGAACCTGTGGCTCCCATGACTCCAGTTTTTTTTCTTTGACTGTAAACTCTACACTTGCCAGTTCATTTAGGAGGAAAACAGAATCTAATGCTAGAAGTAAATCGTCATGTACTGGCATTCTAGTTTGTCTTGCTGCCTGGCAATGCTCCAGGTTGGAGCTTGCTGTTTGTCATAGGACTTGCTTAGGGATGAGTGGATTTGTATTATGTGCAGGCGGCAGCAGCAACTGGCTGGACTGTCTGCAGTTAAAGAAAAGGCCTTTAGGTTATAGTGCATAGTGGCTTCATCTGGATAGAATGTTTTTTGATTTTAATGTTTTTACCTTGCTAGTATTGTGAAGAGGCTTGCTAAGAAGGAGATCTATGTCGTCCTCTTCCTCCTCATACCTTCCTCCCTTTACCTCTTCAAGAATGTTTCTGACTGCTGGAGATTTTTTTTTTTTTTTTTTTTTTTACATCTTTTACTATGTTCATCAACATATTGGGCTTGGTTGACTTGTCATATAAGCCCAAGTTTTGTTCGTTATGACAGACTTTTTTAATCTGACCTCATATTAGAAGTGGTAGCCCTGTGATAAGGGCTACTGACAGCCCAGCGACACACTCGTCCCCTGTTGGGTCAGGATGACTATCATGACTTTAAGTAATTATCTGTAGATTCAACTCTGCTTTTGTACCACTGTTTTTATCTGTGACAGAGTAGACAAGTTATTGTAATAATATTTATCAAATCCTGTTTTTTTGTTTCAAAATCATCATCAGTATGTTTTGGTATTCCTATTCCACCCTGTTCTCTACTGGAGGCTTCCCATATCTTTTTAAAAATATCAGGTGGACCACATGCTATAGAAATACTTGCAAGTCTCTGTTAGTGGGATTTTGCATTTGAACATAGACCTTAAGGACTTTTAACATATTTTGCAGAGAGATTTCATACTGAGAAGGGAAGGGGAGTCTGTTGTCGTATAAAAGTTGTCTGCCAATCAAGGCCTTACTACATTAATAGCAGGGTCAGTGTTATTATCCTGAGCAGCTGCTGGACTGGACATTTGGGCATCTTGCTTTTTGGTCTGTCATCTTTTGATGATGACTCCAAAGTCATAGAACAGTCATCATCTGACTTCTGGCTAGAGGGTAGATGCCACTGATATTCCCTACCACAGCAATCTACTACTATCAGAAATTGCATTACTAAATCTTTTAGGAGTAACAGTCCTTCTCAAGTGTGTATGCTTTGTTTTTATAGTGTCAGTCACTTGTAATTTTCTCTCTTGACAATAATTCCGCATGATTATTAGCATCTTATGTTTACCTGCTAGGCATATTATCATCGTGTCACTCTCTTGTTGATTCTGTTTAAGGAATGTGGTCTGAAACATGAGACTTGAGATTTAAATTCTGAAGTCAGTTTTTCAAGATTCAGAAGGGCAGAGGGTCATTCAGTAAATCATGATGGTTACTTGTCTTCTCTTCATCAGCCTATAAATGACTAAAATAAAATGCCCAAACTATGAAAGAGATTAATAAAATCCAACTAATTTCACCATGAATTGTCAGTGGTGAGAGCAGAGAGAAAATTTGATGGATGAATTCTAGCATGAACTAGCATTGTAGTGTCATAGCCGGAGTACACTTCAGTTGAATAAACATCACCCAGTCAATCCAAGCAGTTTTCCAAGGTTGTAAAAGTCAGGCGTACTCTTCATAAAACAAAAGGAGACCTAAAACAAATAGCAGCATAAAAATTAATAGGCCTCTTTGTGACCTTCCTTATTGGCAGCATGTACACCGTTAATAACAAGGGAGACAAACTCCAACCCCGGGAAGAAAATTGAGCTAAAACAGTTTTACCCTGACACCGCATGCTGAATATGGTCTGAAAGACAGGAAGCAGACTAATCCAAGATGGAACCAGAAAGTCCACAGTGCGCCATCAAGCAATTAAGAGCCCTGTGATCACAATGTCAAAAGTGTTCAAGAGATCATGAAGAGGAAGATTGAATACTTACTCAGATTCTTGCCATCAGGAGGTCGCTGATCAGCTGAATGAGTGCTGTCTCTATACTATGTGTAGATCTAAATCCAGACTAGATCCAGCATGGATCCAGTAACTCATGGAACACTATATGGGATTACAGTTACATAGCTCACCTTCTCATTACCCGTTTTTTTTACAAAGGGAAATATAAAGACATGGTGATGATTCTCAAGCTTACACCAAAAGACAGTTTCTTGAATGATTAAGGTAACCAGATTTTTTAAACAGAAGGGAAACACATCGGCTCTCAGTAAGGATCCAAGCAAGTGGAGAAATAATCTAAATTTGAAACTACATCCTTAAAACAACTGACAGAGTATATTTGTCCACCTGACAGATAAGTGGGAAGGTCATGCTTCGTTAAAAAAAAAAAAAAAAAAAAAAAAAATAGCATTTTTGCCAATTCTGTGTAAAGCCTCTGTTGCCTTAGTCTCATAGGTAGTGGGACAGGGCTCTAAATGAGTTCTGGAAAACACAGTAGTATCTTCACCAAAGATTTTCAAAGAAACTTTGTCATTTAGGACCATACAAGTGCAGCCTAAGTGAAATTACAAATGTCAGCTGATGAGAGAAATGCAGTGCAAATAATGTAGATACAGCGGTATCAAAGAATACCATAAAAAAGAAAATAACACGTATGGCATGCAAGAGGTAGTACACATTACATAAACACATTCAATACCCATTATCCAGGTATAATAAGTAAATACCCACCACCAAACCCCCACACTGTTAAGATAGAGAATAAATAGAGACTTAGTGAATAGCAGCTGTTTAGTTACCATATTGCACTTGTTAACCTTAGACGTGATTCAGTATAGCCATCATATTGCATAATAGTAATGCTGGTGGTAATTGCTCAGAGCAGCAGGATTAAATGAAAAAGAGGCATCAGTGTATCAACATTATGGTTGGTGTCCATATTAAAAAGTCTGACAGTTGTAAGATACAAGCTGTTCCTCATTCTGATAGTCCTACATTGGAAGCTGCGGTACCTCCTTCCAAGTTGCGAGAACCAGTTGTGGGCCAGATGGATCGAATCAGCAAATATTTTATATGTTCTCTTTCTTGCTCTTGTACAGAAAAGCTCCTGAATAGAAGAGAGGTTTGTGCCCAAGATTGTCTCAGCCACCCTTACCACCCTCTAGTTTCTTCTCAGCAGTGGTGCAGTTGCTGAACCATCCTATAAAGTTGCTAGTGAGGATGCTCTCGATAGCTCTCCTGTAAAAAGTGGTGAGACCAGATAGTGAGAGTCTGGCCTTTTTGAGCTTTCTTAGGAGGTGAAGCCTCTGAGCCTTCTTGACTATATGGTTGGTGTTAGCAACCCAGGAGAGGTCATCAGAGATGTGAAGGCCCATGAACTTGGTTGTTTTGATTTTCTGTACTACCTTCTCTTTGATAGTGAGTGGTTGGTGAACTATTGCCTTTCTCCTGAAGTCCATAATCATTTCTTTGTTCTTATTAACTTATGGCAAGTCAATCAGTAACATCTTTGCTCTCGGTCATTGCTGCCTATTGAAATTTTGGCACTCAAACTACCGAGTGCCAACATGCCAGGAAAAAAAAAAAAAAGATTGGAAACTCAGGAGAAAAGCAAATCTCTAACATTGCTCTTCTCCTTTTAAACTAAAGCACCCCCACACCCCTGAACTTATATATAGCAACTCCGAGATTTCTATACCTTAAAGAAAAAGGAATATTCTGGGAAATGGACATCTCGGACTTAGTATATGCAAGTCCATTTTTTTTCAACCATTTAGTCTCCATGTTTTGGGACTCGCTCTAGTGGGTTCTGATGTTTGAAATGGTTACTATCAGTTACATTCCCATCCATATATTTTAGTGGGATATAAGAGCAGCCTTCATTGGTTTTCTCTTAGAACCATACATTTTTTAAATAAAAAAGGGGTGAAATTAGCTATACTTAATTCATATTTTCTATTAGCCATTCTTACAGATTTCCTCGAGTCTAAGGCACTTCATGTATACCTCAGTTTGTTTATGCCCAAGGACATCATTTGTTCTTTGTTAAACATCTAATTTTCCTTGTTGAAAGCCTCTTGTCCTACCCTTCACAAAACTTGTTTGGTGCATTATCCACTATTCTTCCAATAAATGTAGTCAGTATCAGTGAAACTAGATGCAAAAACCTTATAGTTGTGGTTTAAGATTGAAAAAAAGCAATAAAATTTAACTCTGGAAACACCCCTGCTACGTTTTTTAATCACTGATCATAACATTTCGACTTGTAAGCATTAAAAATCAGGACAAAGCCAAATATAATGGTTGGACAAAGACCCAAAAATATGTTCAGGTTTTAAATACTGCTCTTACAAAATTAGAAAGCTGCTAAAGTAATAGGATTTGTGTTTGTATGCATTTTCTTAAGGCTATGAAGTCTGAAACTGAAATGACTGTCTTTATTTAGTGATTTCAGTACTCTGTGATTTGCCAGAAAATGACAAATTTTGTGTGTAACAGACCAAAACTATGAGGTGAAAATCTGGACAGTTTAGAGGTATGTCACTGATATGGCCTCCTAAGAAACTGTGATTTTTGCTTGTTGCAGTGCCAGGTTAAACATGTGGACCATATACTCAGGAAGCTATTCATTAAGAAATACCTAAGCTTCTACAGGAATTCCATCGGGGCCTGCAGTATTTTTATTTTATTTCACTTAGAACTGTCTTGTCTATGCATTGGTACTACATGCTGTTAATGCATTCCTCATTGCTGCTTCAGACAAAGTTGTTTAATCACCCCCAACCACATTTCCATTTTTCTTTCCCTTTCTAGATCACCATCCTCAGATTCATTATAAAGTCTTTCTCAGTACTGCCTAAGGGCCTCCATTATTCCATTTGGAACCTGCACACAAGTCTTCCCTTGCGTCCGTAATTCTTGTTACCATTCTATTCACCAGCTGCTCTTTTAGCCTTAACACCAGAGTTTCTTGCTTCATGGGAAATTATCAAAATTTGCAAAGTTATTTTTGCCTTCTGCTCCCTTAGTTCAGATAGGCCAGCTGTTCTGCTCATCACTCCCAGTATGCTTCTTCAGCTACAGTTCCTCCTGTCATACCAATCTTCTCCGTGTCTGATGGTTATACCTGTACTGTTTTCAGTTTTTCTTAGCTTTGCTCCATATATGCTCATGTAAACTCATCCATATTTTTTTCTAAGTGATTCTTTAATCCTTTCCCACTTAGTACACACTCCCATTTTCATTTTTCACACTGAATAAGATTTTCTGTGTGGCTCATTATTGCTTTCTCAAGTTCCTTCACTGAAGGAACCCATAAACTAAATTTTCAGTGCTGACACACCTTTCTTTCATTCAGTTGCAGCTCCAGAAATACTGGGGAATGATCAGACGAAACTTGTAGTAGATAGTCCAGAGATTTCCCCATGTAAGAGTCCTCCCCTGACTATAGAAACATGTAACCTTGCAGCTGAGCCATATCTGTCAAAGAGTGTATTTCATTTGGTCACACCTTAATATGATATGCATATCAACTAGATCAATAATAAAGACGTACAAACTTAAAATTGATCAGTTTTTTGGCAAATATGCTCTGGCACTGTTTCTGTTCTTGTCTGTGGACAAAACCCAGTTCCATGCCTTGCCCGTGTACTAATCCTTTCCTGAAAAACTGTCCATGTTCATAGGTAGGTACTAGGCTATTGGCCCTAGGGCCTATACAAGCCTAGCCAAAAAGGTACCCTGGCTTTCGCCACCCAAGAAAATTACTTTCCTGTGCCCCTGTCGAGCAGAGCCACAGAAGTGAATCCCCGAGGTGAATTTCCTATTACCCATCCAATCATCAAGATTTTTCTTGAAGAGTGCTAATGAGGAGCTCTGTTTGACATACATAGGTAGTCTGTTCCAGAGTATGGGAAGTCTCTGGGACAGGAATCTATCCCTCCAGCATGTTCTGTTTATTGTGGTGACAAGGTTTAGGTCCCTAGAGCGTGTAGCTCGGAGGGATTGGGATTTCTTTAAGTGGAGCATGTCCAACAGCTCTGGGTTTGACATAGCTTTGTATGTTAGGCAGAGATCGCCTGTAAGTAGGCGATATGCGACGGAGTAAAGCTGGAGTTTTTTGAGACTGTCTGCGTAAGGCATCTGTTTGAGGCCAGTAATACTCTTTGTAAGGTATTTTTGCGGCCTTTCCAGTTGTTGTAGATGTCTTGTGAGGTACTTACCAAAAGGGGCATTGTACTCTATAATGGGTCTAATGAGTGATGAGTCGAGGGGAACAATGACCTCTTTTTTTCTGGATGATAAACCTTTCCTGAACACTCGTCTTTTTCACATTGGCAGGATATGCATGTTAGTGAAATTATCCTGCCTCTGTAGTTACTGTTTATCAGTAGAAATCTACCTTCTAAATTTGTTTTCCCGTGCCTGCAAATCAAATATTACAAATTTATTAACTAAGGTAACCACTCCCTGATGCCTGCCCCTTGGATAGTAGCAATCGCCCCCTCCCTGATGCCTGCCCCTTGGATAGTAACAATCGCTCAGTACTTCAGAACCATGTGTTTCACATAATCCTCTATCTTTGAGTCTCTTGAAGCATCAGAAATAGTCACCGAATCCTTTGAGTACCAGACATCTTTGTATTTTAATTTAGTATGCCTGAGGGATGTCAGGGTTGTGATGGTTGGTGTATTTGGCATGCCTGAGAATGTCAGTGTTGTGGTAGTACATTTGGCATACCTGTGAATGCCAGTGTTGCCTTGCATCTAAATGAAAAGGAAATGAAAAAGAAAGTCTTTATATGGTAGACAGATTCCGGATAAGTATAGCCACACAGCTTGCTTGATCTGTTGGGGAGAGGCTCACAACATTTGCTTTTGTAGCATTTGTCAGCCCTTTCTTCACAAAACCATATGAAGTCAATAGATATCTTGAGAATCGATGTCTCAAAGCCCTTGCATAGGCATCAATGGATACAAGCTAAGGTATCTCCTACTTCTCCATTCCAACTACTAAAGGAAAACAATAAAAGTGGCTTCCAAAATGGCTTTTCCATCAGTCTGTCTTCGCTGGTTCTCTTGGACAACTCTACAGTGGCTAACCACAAACGAAAAACGTTTTACAAAGTAAGCACTATAATAGATTTGATGGAATTCAAAGAGGAATGAAAGTCCACTTCTTGGATATAACATTATTAGGTATTATGAATAATAAAATACAAACTGGTATACAGAAAGTTTGAGGAAAGCAGTCATATGGTGATAGTTGTCTCCCCTCTCCCCATACGATCAAATCTATTCCCTATGGAGAATTTTTAAGAATCAAGAGGTTATGCAGTGAAAAAGAGGATAGTGATAAGTAAGGCAGTAAATTTTTTTTAGTTAGGGGCTATAATGTAAAGCTTGTGGAAGAAAGTAAAGAAAAAAGTAAAAACGGGCAAAGAGGCTTGGATAAGTCCATTTAGGTTAGTAGAAAATCATGAAACAAAAATTATTTTTGTAAATAAATATACAGTCTTTTTTGAAAAAATTACTCAATTGGTAAAATAACACTGGGGCATTTTGGAAAAAAAGTAAATATCTTAATATGAAAGAAAGTGGGTTCCCTATGTTTTTATATACAAAAGGAATGAGTATAAAAGGATTTATAGTCCATGGAAGGTTTCAGTTTCGTTCAGTGAATACAGTCTTAGAGACATCAATGCAAGGCACCTTCCTTTGTGGAAGGTGTAGTTGCTGTCAGTTTGTTATACATGGTTTTGACAACATTAATTGAAAAAATGTGTTAATATGGGTGTATATTCCTGTGACAGTACAGAAATAGTATATGGACTCAGAAGTCCCTGTGGTAAAGTGTATATAGTGGAGAGTAAACACTTTTGGGGAGAGATTGAAGGAACATTTGAGGGACATTAGAAAAAATAAGGAAGAAAGCCCAGTGCCATCACATTTTAAGGAGTTTCACAATAGTGAGACAATAGGTTTAGAAGCTATAATGTTAGGACATGTTAAACCAATTTATGGTTTAGATATAAAGAGAAAATTATGGAGAATGGCATCTGTTATGATTTTAAAGTTTAAAACTTTAGTCCCAATAGGGTTAAATAGGGAATGTCACTGGAAATGTTTTCATTAATAAAAGGTGGGAGTAATTGTATTTAATTGAATAATTGTGAAATTTAGTACATAAGGAGAGGAAAGATGAACAAAAGTATACTCTGTAAAGGCTGCAAAGCCGAGATGCTAGAGAGAGGACTATCATTCACGTGCTGCCATAAGGGTGCGTTTTTTTATTTGTGATGTTACACTGTTTGAGTTTTGAACAAAGTGGCAGAGGATTTTATGGTGTATTTCTTCAATTTTCCATTCTTTTAGAATATAGACTGTTTATTTTGGATGTGTTTTTATTAAATACAACAAAAGGTAATCACTGGCTTTCAGTTTTTTTTCATTTGTGGTTGTACATTGTTTCTGTGAACTGGTGGTTAAGCAACTGTTATGGCCAGTGATTCCTTTGTTTCTGCCAAGAATTTTTAGAGAGACTTTGCAAGAGGCATCTCAAAGAACCCTTGATAATTTTTTGGTTTCTGCTTCGGAAGAGACATTACTGAGTCAAAAACAAACCCAGGAATCAAATACAGTTATTGTTCAAGGACAGAATGCGGTACCGCTATCTTCCTTTAGTGTTTTGGCTGAAAGTAAAAGTCAACATGTTGCAGTTGTGGGGAAGAATAGAGAGGTAATGGCTTCCCCTGAACTGCTACAGCTTCTTGATAGAGTGGAGAAGCTGTTATATAAGGAGACATCGGTCTTCTTTAACTCCCTGAGCTTGCAGAGATACATTGAACTCCACATTACACCCCAGGGTCTGCAAGCTGTAAAAAGTCCATCTTCTCCATTCAGTTTAAAGGATGAGGAGGATAAAAATGTTCATACTCTGTGGATTGCTGCTGCTCAAAAGTACAGTTTAGAGTGGGTGAACATCTTAAAAGGAAGAGATGACGTGAAGAGGCGAAGGCTGATCATGGAAACCAAGAGATGTGTCAGAAAATAGTGGAAAAATCAAATAATGCAACCTTGGAAAATTTTCTAGTTGGAGTTAATGATAAGTTGACCGGGTATGAGATGGAACTTATTGAGAAAAAAAGACAGATTGCACAGAGACATTAGAGATTACGAACGCAATCAGGCATTTGTGATATCAACCAATCAGCATAGACCTCATTAACGTATGAGGTTTCAACAGGAAGGAGGAAGAAGAAATGCCAACGGTTATGTCCCTGCAGTGGGGAGTGATTCCTTGTTTGTTACCGGGGATAGTGAGGAGGAAAATAATTTTCCGGGGTTACCAGAGGCGAGAAATCCGGACTATCTAACAAAAACTTTTCTTGAGCCAGGGAAGAATAATAAGAAAAGGTCCAGAAATTAAGACTATGGACATGAAAGCTATGGGAAATATTACCCCAATTCCCAGACAATTAAGAGAGGCAAGTGGCACTATTATAAGCACACATTCCAAGAGAATTATGTGGTTAATTTATCAAACTGTGTATTATCTGTAACAGATTTAGCAGTACTAAACAAGGGTTTAAAATTTATACCCACGGCTTTGCCAAGGGTTCATGAATTGGTGTGAAATATTTAAATTGGTTAGAAAATTGAATTTGATAGTATTTTTTTCCCAAAATGGTAATACATGTGATAGAGACAGTATAGAAAGTGAATCTGATTTAAGTGAAGAATGTTTTCAGTCATGTGTTTCAGATTTTGAAATGGATGCATATTGTAAATTGTATATAGAAAATGTAACATGTAAAAGTGATTTTATGCCTGTTTGTAGAGATGATAGTATTCAACAGTTCTCAAATGCATTACAATTTTCTTTTGAAAAGGAATGTGGTCAGATAAAAAAGTGTAAACAAAATTATAAATACAATTTTAGTAAAGTAGAATAGTTATGTTTGCAAAAATAGAGTCAAAATAGAGAACTTGTTTTTAAGCCATCTGATAAAGGGGGCAAATTGGTAGTATTGAATTATATGCAATACTTAAAAATGTGTTATACCCATTTGAGTAATAGATGTATATGCAGTAGTAGGGGTGGATAGTTTAGAAGCAGTAGCCATGTACAAAGTTATTGATGAAAGGATTAAGATTAAAATATTTGTCCCTTGAAGATGTGCATAAAAGATTTGCAGTCAAGGAGAATATTATGACTTACTTCTTTTGTGTCCCCCCAGACAAATACACAAAAGTATGGTTGATTCACCAAGATGCTCCATAGTATCAGCATGGATACTTTACACATTATCTAGCCCTGTTTCTTCATACGTATCTGAGGGCAGTGGTAGAGAAATTAGCTTCATATATAAAAGATTCATTTGATTTTCTAGATTAAATAAAGAAAGTGAAGTAGGAGGATGACATGTTTTTCCTGGTCATGGATGTTACTAGTCTGTACACCAATATAGAACATCTCCATGGCTTAGAAGCATTGTTATACTTTCTAAAATATACCCCCAAGATGCATTATGTTTTAGAATTGGTTAGTTTTTGTTTGAGTTATAATATTTTGAATTCACTGGAGAGTTTTATAAGCAATTAAAAGGAACTGCCATGGGGGCAGGTTTAGTCCCCATGTATGCTAACCTCTTCATGGGGATGTTCGAAAATAAATGCATGTATAATAAAATATTTTTTTTTTAAATATGTTCAAAATATAGATACATTGATGTTTTGATTTTTATATGTGAAGGGGGGTGGGATGAAGTGGAGACTTTTATTCAAGAAATACAAAGTATCTGCTATAATATTAAATTTGATGGAGTTCAAAGAGGAATGAAAGTCCATTTCTTGGATATAACATTATTAGGTATTATGAATAATAAAATACAAATGGATATACATAGAAAGTTTGAGGAAAGCAGTCATATTTTACATGGTGATAGTTGTCACCCCCCCCCATTATCAAATCTATTTCCTATGGAGAATTTTTAAGAATCAAGAGGTTATGCAGTGAAAAGGAGGATAGTGGTAGAGAAATAAGTAAGGCAGTAAAAATGTTTAGTTAGGGGTTATAATGTAAAGCTTGTGCAAGAAAGTAAAGAAAAAGTAAAAAAACAGGCAAAGAGGTTTTGAAAAGTCCATTTAGATTAGTAGAAAATCATGAAACAAAAATTATTTTTTGTAACTAAATATACAATCTCTTCTGAAAAATTAACGCAATTGGTAAAATAACACTGGGGCATTTTGGAAAAAAGTAAATATCTTAATATAAAAGAAAGTGGGTTCCCTATGTTTTCATATACAAAAGGAAGGAGTATAAAAGGTTTTATAGTCCATGGAAGGTTTCAGTTTCCTTCAGTGAATACAGTCTTAGAGACATCAGTGCAAGGCACGTTCCCTTGTGGAAGGTGTAGTTGCTGTCATTTTGTTATACAAGGTTTTGACAACATTAATGGAAAAAAAATTGTTAATATGGGTGTATATTCCTTTGACACTACAGGAATAGTATATGGACGCAGATGTCCCTGTGGTAAAGTGTATATAGGGGAGAGTAAAAGAACTTTTGGGGAGAGATTGAAGGAACATTTAAATGACATTAGAAAAAATAGGGAAGAAAGCCCAGTGGCATCACATTTTAAGGAGTTTCACAATGGTGAGACAACAGGTTTAGAAGCTAACAATTGTAGGACATGTTAAACCAATTTATGGTTTAGATATAAAGACAAAATTATGGAGAATGGAATCTGTTATGATTTTAACGTTTAACACTTTAGTCCCAATAGGGTTATATAGGGAATGTCATTGGAAATGTTTTCTTAAATAAAAGGTGGGACTAATTGTATTTAATTGAATAATTATTTGTGAAATTTAGTATACAAGGAGAGGAATGGTGAACAAAAGAATACTCTGTAAAGGCTGCAAAGCCGAGGTGCTAGAGAGAGGAGAGAGGATTATTATTCATGTGCTGCTATAAGTGTGTATTTTTTATTTTTGATGTTGCACTGTGTTTTGAACAACGTAGCAGAAGATTTTTGGTGCATTTCTTCAATTTTCCATTTTTTTTGAACTATAGACAGTCTTTTTGGACGTGTTTTTTATTAAATAACACAAAAGGTAATCACTGCCTTTCATTTTTTTTTCGTTTGTGGTTATACATTGTTTTGGTGAACTGGTGGTTAAGCAACTCTACAGTGGCCTTGGTGTCCTTGGGCCATCAATTGCTTTCTTTTGTCCTCTCTGGTTCTGCTGCATGTGATTTTGCTAAGACTCGGGAGCCTTGTGCTTTCATGAGCTGGATGTCTACCTATGGCTGAAAAGAGAGAACCTTGCTTAGTAAATTCGGAATGGCCAGATGGTTTTCCTCAAGTGCAGCGTTTTGTGGTAGAGCAAATGTTTAATTTGTCCAGGGCCATGATGACTATGGAATCCCGTTGATTTGTTGAACATAATTTCTTAGAAAGAAAATACAAACATTCCAAGCATATTTCTCCTCCTTTCACCCCAGCTGCCAAAGAAGCAAAAGAGGAATAGTGTAGATTTGTGAAGACTCTTCAGAACTTCTTATTCCTTGCAGTCTGCTGGCTCAGCCTCTTCCCAAAAAAAAAAGATCTCCTTCTCCATCTGGTAGTGACTGATCTGATGTGAAAGAAATAGGGTTGGATTATGCTTCACAGATGTCTTCCCCCGATTCTCTGAAATTAAAATCCGCTGAATGCGTCACCTAAGTTCCCTATAGAAGAATTGGCTATCCCTGGCATCATGTTTAGAATGAAAGACTTTTCATATGGGAGGAGAAAAGTCTATGAAACTCTAACAAGATATTGCTGACTTCTTAAGTTAGATAACCCCAAACCTGTGGTTATCCCCCAATTACTGGTTCACTGGAAGATGGCTTAGTGCTGCCTATGCTGTTCCAGGCGATCAACCCCCTGCACGCACAAATCCAAATAGAGATCCCAGTCATGTAAATTTTTTGTTTTTGGTAACCCTTTGGCAGACACCAATATTATTTCTTTTACAAAGGACACTTCCTCCAGTTTCCTACTAGTAACCTGTAACATTAGACAGAGATGGAATGGCATTTTATAATTATGGTGGAAAATGTTTATGAATCTTATTCTAGCTTTGAGTTGTGAATTGCCAATCTCATGTGGATAATTTTTTGCTGGCAGTTTCCTCTGATATGAATAAAATGATTGCTGAGCTCCCTTCCCCTCAAATAAAATTCTTTGTTCAACATAGTTTCTTCTGTAACTCAAATAATAAAACACTCCCTAAAATCCTGTGATATCCTATGAGGTTACTAGGCTGTTGGCCCTGATGCCCTTATAAGCCTAGCCAAGAGTTTAGCCCATGTTTAGACACACTATTTCTGAAGATGTTAAAGCAGATACTTAATGCCCCGTTGGATAAGGAAGTGTTATTTGGTAGCACTTCTGCAGTAGTTTTAAAAATGTATAGCTGATACAGTATCCCGAGCAGCAGTTGGATCAGTCATGCTGAGATTTGTGTGGCTCAGGACACACTATTTCTGAATATGTTAAAGCAGATACTTAATGCCCCGTTGAATAAGGAAGTATTATTTGGTAGCACTTCTGCAGTGGTTTTAAAAATATTTAATTAGAGGGAAAACTTATCCAAGGAGTAAAACAAATTATCTGATGTCAATTTTAATTTATTCCTTAACAGTTGGGTATGGATCCAACTCTGCCGTTATTTTAGCTCATGTGCCCAACAGAAAGCTCTTGAGCTCCTCCCTCACCCGTAATGTACTAATACCTGATATACTTCAGATCTCATCTGCCGCTTTCACATTTGGATGTGGTCACATTGAACTCTCGGTTTGTTCCTGTATTGATAAGTTTTTCTTTCTTTTGTTCCCTAAAAGATATCAGACTTTTTCCATTTCTACATCCTCCCTTTCTAAACTTTTTAGTGTAGTCTTTTTACCATAGTTGGTAATTTCTTCTTTCCCTTTCCTCCTTACACTTTTAGTGTAATTCTAATCATCATTATTGGTCATTTTTCTTTGTTTCTATTCTTAATATTTTTTTATAAAAAACTTATTTCTACTATTTTTGTATTACTATTTTCAAATTGTCTGAAAAAGGCCCTTCTGCCTTTAAAAAGTGCCAGAAATGTGGGAACAAGTTGCCTCTTTCTGATGCACATGCTTTGTACATATACTGCTTGGGCACAGACCATCTTCAGGTAGACTGTTCCATTTGTAAGGCCTTCAACCCTCAAGCAGTTGCTGATAGGAAAAATAAATTGAAAGGATTGCTACCTTCATCCTTTTCTTAGGCTATTTCTGGAGCTGAACCTCCCAAACCTAAGTTAAAGGAGCTTTCAACTGAGTCTTCAAGGCTCTCGGGATCCTCATCTCCTTCATCAGATCAACCATGGAAAGAAAAAGCATAAGCTGGATCTGAAGACTGCATCTGCTCAGCTGGTGTCTGAGTTGACAAAGGCTTCCTCAGATCCTAGCTTCTCTGATCTGAGGCCTTTGCTCAGAACCAGGTATTCCCCCTCCATAGATCTGGTACCCCCTAGAGTACCTTCCCCATATCTTGAATCCCACCAGATTTCTAGGTCCCTATAAGTAACTTCTTCTTCTTCATGTAGGAGGCAGACCAAGGCTGATGTGGACAGAATGGTGAAATTTCTCTCGGCGCAAATACAGATGGGAGTTCACCCAGCTCCTTCCCCTTTGGATCAGGAAGCCCTTGTTTATAATATGCCAGTTTCGTCTCCTTTTCTGATCCAACCTACTGTTTTGGAGCCCTTGGATCTGAGTCTCCCTGGACCATCTGGATCGGATCTAAAGATGTTAGTATCTTCGGCTCCAAGGCTGTCTTTGAGTGCACCGGCTCCTACTGTTTTGGAGCTGGATGACTCTGAGCCAAAGCATCCCTGTCACATCTGAGGCATTAGAGTAGACTGCAAAGTTTCCAGAGCCATCTCTTCCCTTTTGAAACCTTGGCTTCGACCTTTGCCTTGGGTGTGGACTGTCTTCAGGACAGGGGGAGCTGATGGAGCGGAAGCATGGCTTCTCTGCTCCATTGGCTTCCTTCGTCGTGATGCATTCTGCCTTTGAGGTGGTAGAGAGAGTGTTCTCTGCTTTGGCAGGATGGATGGTTCCTACCCCCTTAGATCCTCTGTCTGGATCCCGTGTGTCTCTGCGCCTGGAGCTCCTTCATTCTATGCCACAGGGACAATCGTCCCAAAGTCTCCAGGTTAGACAGCAGGGTATTAGTTTCTTCTGAAACTTCTCCTGAGCACCCCACTGAAGAAGTCCCTAGGAAGAGGAAGAAGTGCAAGAGAAGGCACTTGGACTGTCTTCAAGAGTCTGTCACCAAAGATACTGATTTTGATGAAGGGGAAGGGTTCCCAAAATCACCATCCGAAGATGTCTTGTTCAGAGATATCCATGAGATTCTTAAGGAGAGGGCTGATTGGTATTGATAACCCTTCCCCCAGAGGAATCTGTATTTCTGGAGGCCTTTGGGTATAGGTAACTTTACCCACTGAGCTCATTGACTTGATCTCTAGGTGGGTGTGGGTGGAGCCAGACACAGTTGAGCCAATCCCCAAAAGACCAGAGTGGATTCTGGCACCGTCTGTAGGAAGGGAGTTTTTGAGCAAGGGAGTGACGGTAGTTGCTGTGGTCATCGCAGCAGCTACAAAGAAGGAACTTGCAGAGCAGATTTCCTCTGTCCATCCCCTTAACAGGGAGTCAAGAGCTTTGGACAAATTTGGGAAGAGTGTGTATGCTTCATAAACTTTTGCCCTCTGATTGCTGAACTACGTGGCACACTTTGCTAGACTACAGAGGGACACGATACTATCAAAATACCTTTTTGGGATCACTACTGCGGAGACTCTAGCTTCTTTAGCCTCACAGCTGGTGACCCTTCAATCCATTTCTAATTCGTCCATGAGGCTTATCTCTCATGCAGCTGAAGGTACCACAAGGGAGGTGGGTTCTGGCATTTTCATCAGGAGGCATGTCTGGATGCGCTTGTGTGATTTTTGCAGAGTCCTTCAAGTCCTCATTTGTCAATGCACCTTTTGACGGTACTTCTTTTTTTGGCCCCAAGGTAAAAGACACACTCTACAGCTGTGAGAAAGATGAAAAGACTCTGTTTGCAGTGGGCATATGTTTTTGACCCCTCGAAGAACCTTCTCTAGGAATCAATGAGGTGGTTGAAAGATGTGGTTCAGAAAGTTCTAGGGTCCCTTCCAAGATCCATGTGGAGATAGTTCCCCCAGGGGCAGAGGGGGGAACTTGAATGGAAGATGCTGCCCATGTGGCAGAGGAGGCCTGCAGAACCCACAGGTCTAGAGATGTCTTCTTTGACAAGACCCTACCAGTGCTCCTGTAAGGAGGCCTGATTGTCCCCCTATGGAGGCAATCTGGGGTCGATTATCCCTGCATCAGAGAACCTGGCTAGACATCACAAGAGATATGTGGATGCAGAGGATTATTTTCAGAGGTCATATAATTCCCTTTTCCCTTAACCTCCTTCTGTATGCAAATTTCCTAATGTTCCACCTAGTCAGAGCAAAGCAGCAGCGCTAGAAATATAAACCTCTAGAAATGAGTCATCAAAGAGGTCCCACCAGACCAGTTAGAATCTAGAACTTACTCAAGATTATTTTTAGTGCCAAAGAAAATAGGGGACTGGAAAGCAATTTTGGATCTCGGCAACTTGAACAAATCAGTTCAACTTCCAAAGTTTCGGATGGTCGTGGTACATTCTCTTCTGCCCTTGTTGTGCAAAGAGAACTAGATGTGCTTGATAGACCTTCAGGATGCATACTATCACATAAAAATAAACCGACAATCCAGAAAGTATCTACACTTTCGGCTGGAGTCATTACCAATTTAGAGCACTGCCTTTTGGTCTCACCATAGCCCCCCAGGGTGTTCACCAAATGCATGGCAGTGATAGCAGCTCACTTCAGACTGCAAGGATTCAGAGCATTTCAGTACTTGGCTGACTGACTCATTACCGCCCCATCCAGGCATCTACTCATAAGAGCACGAGATTAGGTACTCCAGACTTTTTCCCATCTGGGGAAAACCATAAATTACAACAAATCTCAGAACTGTTTCAAACATTAGAATTTATAGGAACAGTTTTCAACATGGTATCAGATATGGCTTCTCTCTCAAGAGTACAAACTGTCAGATTCCTGGTCAGAAAAATAATTCACAGTACCACACTCTTAGCCCAGTTGATTCTACAAGCCATAGGATCTATGTCAGCAGCAATAGTCCTAGTTCTTCTAACAAGATTTTACATGAGAATTCTACAGTAGATGTTAGCAACACAGTGGTCTATTCTTTACCAACACATGTTAGCCCAAATAAGAATCACTCAGTCATGCTAAAGATACCTTTGGTGGTGGATTTGATTAGATAAGGGTTCTACAAGGCAGGTCTTTCATTTTCCCTCAGCCCAAGCCCATCGTGTTTTATGGCACCTGTTTACCCTGAGCGAGTAATCAAGGAGCCCTAATCCTCACCACTGACACTGGTGAGAGGTGGTCACTAAAAACAGGAATAGGAATGGATTTGTACAGTATTTCAAATGCTATGCATGAAATGCAATTTACCCCAAGAGCTGACAGGAACACACTCCACTGGGGCTGGACGATCTCTCTCCAGATCCCAAACAAGACCCAAATTGGAGCACTATGTCCCATTTCCAAGTATCTGACACACACACACACACACACACACACACACACACACACACACACACACACACACACACACACACACACACACACACACACCTGAGAAAGGCTGACACAAAATCACCAGCTGTGTCCCTGTCTCCAGACTGCAAGGTAGATTGCTACCAGCCAGATACTCTTACAAAGGGTAACCAATTATACTGTGTCAAAGTAATATTGATATAAATGGTAGTGTGTGACCGAAGCAGTAAGACTTTTCAGAGTGGCCACAGTGTCACTAAAATAAGCATAAGTACTCTCAAGATGATAAAATATTCTCTAAAAGATTAGCCACAATGAAAAGGTATAAAAATATTTAATAATGGGTAATAAAATACAGAACAGGAGAATACTTAACTCTGTACATTGTAACTAAACATTTCCAGTCACAGGAAATATAAAAATAACAGCTGGATAGAATCTCACAGATGCAGGAAAAAATACTAAACTAATTTCACTGTATTATTCCTAACTGAACTAAAGAGAAACTGTCCCTAGTCTAACTCACGTATTATAGCAAGGCAAGATGTACTGCTGAGATGCTTGCTACCACAATGCAAGATGAGATACTACACACTGATTGAACTGTACAACTAACAACTGAAATGTGATAACTGACATAGATCTTTTATCTCAGGTTCCAAAGGAAAACAAAAACAAACTGTGCTGCCAGAGTTCCATTCTTCAGCTGGTTATGTAATGACATCACATCTAGTCACTTGACTCTGGCACAATTCACCTTCAGAACTCGAAGATTCTGTTGCAGCATTTTTAACATAAGCAACTTTTACAAATACATTTTTAATACATACATCTGTAAAAATCATTCTGACAGTCAAATGACATAAGATTATTTACAAAACTCATCCAGCCATGCTGGCATATGCCACACGTGCACTGTTTTACTTCCCATGGTACACCTGGCAATACCTCACAAAGTCACAGTGACTACAGACACATCCCAGATTGGGTGTGTGTATGGTGGCTCTTCTGAGAAAAGCAGTCCAAGACACTTAGTCCCCCGAAGAGGCCAACAGCTGTATCAAATTTCCTGGGAATGAGAGCAGTGCTTTCAGAGTTTCAGGCATTCGAAGACTCTCTCCCTTTTAGAACAGTTGCGATGCAGACTGACAATATGTCAGTGGTTTGCTACATCAACAAACAAGGAGGAACCAGGTCTTATCCATTGTGTTGGGAAGTCCTCAGAGTGTGGCAATGGCCTATCTCATCCAACTGTTTTCTGATAGCAGCGCACATTCTGGGAAGTCCAGTGTGATGACACAAATTGAGCAGGTCCATTCTACTACCTCATGAGTGATCTCTCACCCTGAAGGTGGCAGAAATTATTTTTTTCCAATGGGGCCAGCCTTGCGATCTCATTGCATCTTCCCTGAACAAGTGCAGCAGGTTCTTTGCCCTAAACCCCCACCGGGGGAATTTCTGACAGATGCTGTACTACACGATTGGCCCCCAGTCTCTTCTGTCCCTAACCTCCAACTCCCTTGGCTCAAATTTCTACAGAAAGCTTTCCGGTTGAAGAGCAAAGTTATCCTCATCGCACCTTACTGGCCTTGACAGATTTGGTTCCCCTTTCTTTGGCCTCATCTAATTTACCCACCTTGGATTCTGGATCTGATTCCAGACCTCCTCTCTCACCTGACAAGCATGATTCATTTGGGTATCTTAAACCTAAAGCTGACAGTGTGGTTTCTCCATGTCCATTAATAGCCAGACAGCATATGCTCTTGTCCCCTGCCCGTCATATGTGTTTTATCTTCCTGTAAAGCTTCTGCAAGAAAACTTTACAGAAGTAAATGGAGCAGGTTTGTTTTTTAGGTGCTTCAGAAACATATCGATCCCTTTTCAGCCCCTGTACCGTGTGTCCTTGAATGTTTGGCTACAATTTTCAAATAAAGGAGCTAGTTCTTCAGCAATTACAGTTCAGTTACCAGCCACCTGTAATTTCCACATTAGATAAAACCAGGGTGGAGTTCTCAAATCCAAACTTTGTAAGGCCTTCTTGAAGGGTACCATTCCTTTGAGACCTCCTTCTAAAGATCCATCTTCTCCATGGGGCTTAAATTTAGTACTACAGGCCTTCATTCATTCTCCATTTGAACCAGCAGCAAAATGTGATTTAACGTTTCTGATCTGGAAGACCTTCTGGTAGCATTCTCTTCTGCTAGTAGGATTTCAGAACTTCAAGCATTATCTTCTAAACCTCCCCACTCGTTTTTTCACAGAGATAGAGCAACATTATGAACAAATCCTTCTTTTCTTCCTAAGGTGGTGTCAGAGTCTAGTATCAAACAGTCTTTTAATCTGCCAGTTTTCTTTCCTAAATTTGCAAACAATAGTGAATAATGTTACACTTATTGGACATTTAGAGACCATTATTTTTTACTTGCACAGAACAAAAAAAATTAGGAAGACTGATCAATTATATGTCTCTCTTGCAGATTCTAAATTTGGTAAATCAATTGCAAAGGTAACTTTAGACCGATGGTTGACTGTATATTTGTCTAGAACAAGTTGTGTCTGTCCTTACCAAAACCTTGAAGAGCCCATTGAACAAGGTCCATTGTACTTTTTCAGTGTTTCTTTATAGGGCGGGCTTCCACGGACGATATATGTGCGGCTGCAACTTGGGCCAATCCTCATACCTTTGTTACTCATTACAAATGGATCTGGTTATGAGGAGAAGAGCAACCTTTGGCTCAACTGTGCTCAGGAATATCCTTTGTTTGAGTCTACCTGGGATTTTAGGTAACTGTGGACTCTGTTCCAGCTATTGAGGAATGAATGAAAATTGGCAATGTTAGATAAAGAAGTTATATACTCACCATAACGTTCCATCTTTGTTGTCCATTTGCATTCTTCCTCAACTCCCCTCCCATCAGACCCCAACCATTTTCACAATTGAATTCTGGAAGAACGAGAACTTATAAGGACACTACTGTTCCTTATGTTGAGCTCCAGACAATGGCTTTTTCTGTCAGGAATATTATATTAATATTTCTTACTTTGTCAACCAACAAACAAGATCTGAGGTATGTTAGTGGTTGGTGTATTATGGGTAAGGGAGGAGCGCAAAAGCTTTTTGGTGGCCACGGCTAAAATAACGGTCAAGTTGGCCAAGGATTGGATCCAAACCCAACTGTTGAGAAGATTGAAAATAGACAGCACAGATGGAACGTTCTGGTGACTACATAACTTCTTTTTTCAATCTCCTATCTCAAAATACAGTAGAAATTGCCCATCCAGTCCTGGGCCAGTTTTAGGAAGCACTGTAAACAGTCCCAGCATTAGCTTGGGAAATGACAGATTAAGACAGTGATGGCGAACCTTTTGGATTCCGTGCGTAAAATATTTTGGAAATGCGTAGCTTGACTCTGCTTGCATGTCACCCCCCAAAAAAAATAGATTCGATCAATAAATAAATAAAAACAAAATAATTAAAACAACATGGCTCTCAGTTCATCAGGGATAAATCTCAACAGAATCGAGGACAAATCTTAGAAATAAGAGACATGGACAGTTTTAAACTACTAGTACTATTAATTTGAGACACTGAGAAAGAAAAATGAACGTGAATTAATATAAATTTTTTGAAGTAAAATTAGTTTATAAATCTAATTATTGTCATTAAGTGTAAAAAGTTGCCAGTTTTAGGAGGGATTAAGAGGGGCAGTTGAGAGGAATGTAAAACAACACACTTCTAGAAATTGACTACTGCCCTTTGAAGAAGTGTATCCACAAAGAGAAAATGGTGTCAGCACTGCTGTTTGCAGACTCTGTTGAGAAAGTATACCGAAATAGTCTTTGAGGTTAATAACTTCCTTACCTCTACAGCAATGCTGTTGAACTGCCTCTTGGCACAAAGTAGTTAAATGCACTTCATGCAAGCAACAAATGCAAAAGCATTTTCTTACGTAACTCTGGTGTTGGTGAATGCTGGTGTTTCACCCAAAAGGTGGAGGCGCGTCACCTTTGACACGCATGCCATAGGTTTGCATCACTGGTATAAGATAATGTGCCAGGGAGGGTAAGAGAAAATTAACTAGTACGGACTGTCCCTTTAAGGCTATGTCAACAGTGATCAATTCAAACATCCACTGTTATAAGTTTATTTAAACTTGTTCATACTGCAGTGTTTAATATAGGCAGCTCTTTCAAAGTACCTCCCAGAAGCCTTATTCAGAGGTTTCTATATGTTCTGGCATCCCTAAACTGTGTAAAAGGCTTCTGACCCAGTCATTCCCATATGGATACCGGGTTGGCCTATTCTTTCCCCTGAAGATCAGTCCTACATTAGGGACTATGCTACTGTGCTGGATCTGTAGAAATGTCCACTTCATTCTTCCTACCTTTCCCTGTAGTTGGCCAGCTGATTCAAAATGACTACCTGGACAAGGAATGGTATGCAAGCCCCCATCCATGTCATCCCTGATTAAGTGATGTACGAGCTACTTATCACAACCTGCCTGTCTCCACAAGCAATTGCCTATGCATGTGTAGGTATTGCTAGTGTGGTAGGCAAGACTACCTTCCTTCCTCCCAAAATGGGACAAGATGTGTCTACCTTTCCAGCCTATCATCCCAAACATATCCAGTTCATTGCTAATCAAACACAGATCACATGAGTCAGTCATGTTTTCATCCCTGTAAACATGGACCTGGGCATCATAGGTTATTCTTTTTTCATGAAGTTTATTTGAAAAATACTTATTTCTAAAGGACTGGAAATGAGAGACTGAATTGGCTAGTAAAGAATGGCTGATGAGTTACTGCTTATGTTTACAACGATAGATCCAGTCATAATAAATTTAAAACTAAGCTGTTAGAATTCTGATCAGAATATTCCAGGCAGACATTTTGAGAGAGGTGTCCATTATAGGTGGTTAGGGCTTTTGTGATCCTATGTGATTTATATCTGTAAGCAGGTCATGTTACTAGGTGTAGTGAAAATCAAATATGATGTGCTGGCTGCCGAATTTATGTTGAAATTCGCTTCTCTTGATTTATTTCCTTTTCAGTATGTATGACACAGTAGTCTAGTAGTCTGTAGAGCCTGGGGGAACTTTGGCTCTAATCTAACATAGAGGGACATAAGACTTGGTATAGTTTTGATGAGGAGCTTTCTTCTGTGTGGGAGTTCAGCCAGTATGATTTTATGGCCATTTCATTAAGCATCCTTATATTTGGACCTAGGTGTCCCTCCATTATTAGTTGTATTCCCAGGTGGGTTACAGATGAGTTTGTAAATGATTTGTGCAAGTCCAGTTGCTGTGAAACATACCCTATGAAAGCCACTTTCAGTGAACCTGAAAGAAAGCTTTTCATGCCGGGGTGGTGGTGGGGGGGGGGGGGGGTGGCAAGCCTCTCTGCACTCCATGTGAAAAAAAATCCTGCACTCAGCTTACTAACTCTGTGGTTGCACATCACTGAGGAAAAGGGGAGAACTCAAAGTTCGCTGAGAGCTGGTTTCAGCAAATTTGTCTCAGAATGAGTTCTTAAACAACTGTTACATTCCCTTCCAGGCATCCATTCCTGTGTAGTTTTTCAAATCATAGTGTTGATTTGCTGTTGTCATAGATGAGATTATGCAAATGTTATTTCTGTTTTCTCATTCAGCATGATCTACATAATTTACTATATAATATATGAGTTTGAACTTCTTTTTATGGGGTACCTTTGATTTAATAACATACTAAGCCCCATGCAAGTACGGTATGGTGCAAGGCTCAAGAGGGAACTTGCAGTTCCCTTTAGGAGAACTAGGAGGGGAGGGAGAAAACACAGAAGGCACATGAACGAGTTTGGAAACTATGTTGGCTTTGTTGACACGCAAATAAATACCTACCCTAATGTCCATAACATTTCTTCCATAGAGTTGACCACTGAGGAGTGTAACTTACTGAATAAAGGTATAGGATTTGTTCCCAATTTTTTGGTGTCTGAATATTCTTTTGTGCAGGATGTTGTTAATTTTTGTAGGAAACCTTAATATGAGACTTTATTTTGATCAGGTGGTTGATAACCAGGGTAGAGATGTCAATAGTTTCCGGTAGGACTTCCTCATTTGTACCCCTATGAATAAATATGTTGGAATATTTCAAAATTTAGTTCTGAAAGATTTACACTTAAGCAAGTTTATAGTCACAGGGGTTTGGATAATATAACAAAAGATTAACGTCAAGCCTTGTGTAGGCTTAGGACTAATAATGTAGTTATCGATCAGGCAGATAAGGGGGTGCAGTAGTCATTTGGCATTGGGACAAGTATCAAAAGGAGGCTGTTAATCAGTTGTCTGAACATCAGTATTATCATTTGATGGTTTTGGATTCAACATCAGTCTTTAAGAAGGAGATTGATAGTTTCTTGGCCTTTGAGGAAGGGATTATCTCAAGGCAAGTTAAATATCATTTAACAATGGTAAACCCCACGAGAAAAAACTTCTACATGTTACCAAAGATTCATAAAAACTATAATCTATCTTCTGGTAGGTCTATAGTGTCAGGGAGGGGTTCTTTGACGGAACCCCTCTCTGTTTTTTTGACTAGGTATTTGGAACCTCTTTTGCAACATGTATGAGCTCGTATACAATATACTACCCAATTCCTCAATATAGTCGCGGATATGCAGATTGAGAAAGGTTGGCTACTATGCACCCTGGATGTTAATGCATTGTACACTAATATTCCACATTGGGCAGGTTTGGCTGCCCTAGAGTTTTGGCTTACATAGACTTCCTTGTACGATCCTGGGTTCAACATTTTTTTTTATTATGCCTTAATAAGCATGTGTTGAATAAAATGTTTTCTATTTTGATAATTCCTGTTATTTACAGTTAAAAGGGACAGCTATGGGAGCGTCCTTTGCTCCCATTTATGCTGACCTTTTTATGGGATATATAGAACATCATTTGATATATGATACTAGTCATAACATTTATTTAGAGGCCATGGACATCTGGCACTGCTATTTGGATGATTGTTGGCTGGTTTGGCGCTCTGATAACTTTTTACAAGAATTTGTGGATTATTTAAACAAAAATAAGTGAGGGATTAAGTTTACGCTAAATTAGCATCCTAAGACTATCACTTTTTTTGGATGCTCAGGTGAATGTGCTGGATGATGGCACGTTGAGTAGCACCGTATATAGGAAATACCCACAGTTTAATAATCTGCTTCATGCCACCAGCTGCCATCCGCAACATGTAATAGATGATATTCCTTAATCACAATTTCTAAGACTTAAGAGAATTTGTTTCTAGGCGGCAGATTATGACAAACAAGCTAAGGACATGATATATAGGTTTCAAATGAGAGAATATTTCAATAAAATTATCCAGAAAGTGGTAACTTCTGTGCAATATACTGACAGACAACAAGCTTTAAGATATCTAGTTAAAACCCAAACACAAAATACACCTATTAGGTTTATTATGGATTTTGGTTACAATACTGGTATTTTGAAGAATATTATATACCAGCACTGGGATATTTTACAAATGGATGATAGGATTACTGGGATGTTACCGGATAGGTGCACGTTTTCCTACAGGAGAGGTAAGAGTATAAGTGGGTGGTTTAACCACTACAAGATAGGGAACAAGTTTGGTAAGTTGAATATACAGAAGAGATTGGATGGGAGCCCTTTAGTAGGCAGCCATCCTTGTGGGAATTATAGTTTTTGGAAGCTTGTTCCAAAACAAAATTCTTTTACTTCATCAAATTGTCCCAAAATATTTGACATCTTGATTTTTGGTAATTGTAGTAGTGATTGAGTGGTGTATTTGGTCAAGTGCACCTCTCCAGGTTTTTATGTAGGACAGACTTCATGCCCATTCAAACTAAGAATATCAGAACATTTAAGTGACATCAAGTGTGGGAGAGGTAGTAATGCTTTATATAAACACAGTATGAAGCATCCTATGGCCAGATACACATTTACTATAATAGATAGGATTTATAGAAATACAAGATCACAGGAGGGATTACATCCCCTTTTAAATTTTAAGGAGTATATGTGAATAATTATATTAGGGGCTTTGCTCCCACCTGGTTTAAATGAATTGTTATAATGAGCCAATAAGATTTGTGCTGTTTTTGTATAAAGGCAGATTTTCAGGTAGCACAATTAAGTTAGAACTGATGAAGGCTATATGCTGTTTTCACCCTAGTGGTGGTGGATATTTTTATCTTGTGGTTCTGTGTAGCTGGAACAATGTCTTATTAAATATTTTTATACTAGTGGCTATGTGAAGTGCTGGCTGTTTTTGTTGGAGAAGCGGTACCTTTGATTTACTAATGATGTGCTAAATGTCTTTGACCACAAGTGAGACCCACTCTGGAGACATTGGCTCCTTTTTAGAAGTCTGTGTATTTGGCTGGTAGCACATGAAGAGAAGCTTTGTACATCTGAGTTGGGAAAGTAGATGGTTGTCTTACTTCAACCTGTCATTGTGCCTTAAACCCCGGGATTCATGAACCTTGCGCCAGGCGCACGCATGGTGTAGGCGCCACAACGCCAGACATGGCCGCCGAGCGATTCAGGTACGATCCAAACCCACGTGCATCAGTGGCGTACGCCAGAGTTGCGCCGCCTCCGGCGTAGGTATGTTAAATACCCCATGTGCGGTGTTGCACCATGCAAATGAAGGCAAGTAGCGATTCACGAAATGGCGCGGGCGTAGCATAACAGCACGGCAATGTAAACCAAAAAAAAACGGTTTACATATATCCAAACATGACATAGGAGTAACGGAAGGCTGCCAACGTCATGTGTCATAGTGGTGCAACATGGCAATGTGGAAAGAAACCGAGAATGTCAAAGGAAAACCTGCAGAAAATATAAATAACGACATAAATGTCATGTACGCAAAAACTACAGCAGAACCCCAGGACATGTCCGCGGAAGGTGAGGAGCAATGAAGTAATATGACAATGCCATAAAAGAGCAGTATAAGACACATCAGCATCACAGCCACAATACACCATAGTATGAATGGAAAGCCACAAGCACAGCCCAAGGGTTGCCAAGGAGTGGCGTCGGTGTCTGGCACCATAACCATGTATTAGTAGTCAATGCCATGCAAATGAGGCAGATAATACTGAATCGCAAAACCCCCGCCGGCGTAAGGCTGCACCAAACGGCTCAGCGGTAAAACACCGAGGAGTGGCCTAGAGGGAATACCTGTCAATCGCAGAGGGGTGTGCCGCTGTAGGAGGAAGCACATTACCAGCATCAGGACCGAGAAA
>NC_056750.1:639593964-639698935 GCF_019279795.1 Protopterus annectens
CATTTTTTAGCCTATATAGAGCTTTCCTCTCATTAGTTAAATTAAAAAACTCACATTTGGTATCATTATTATATAATTCAAATAAATCTCTTTCTACTGCTTGCTCAAAGGCATCTAACAATGGGTGCTGTTGTGGAATAAAAGTAGAGGGCTTTTTAAAAGTAAAAAAATTGCTGTCAGTTGTTACCCCTTCCTGCCCATAAAGCATTTTAAGAGCTATGTTCCTAGTGAACATTTTAACATCTGCAATAATATCAGTAATGTCACTACAGTCAGATGGAGTGAATCCCAATCCTCTATTTAGAACAGACAATTCATCGCTGTCTAAGATGTAACCAGAAACATTAAACACTAAACAATCGTCTGTGTCAACATTAATAGGTAATCCAATCAAGTCTTTGACCTTGGTACCTTTTTGTTGTGCATGAAATTGTCCTCTGATGAAGCGTTGAGAAGCAACGTGAAAGCGCTTATATTACTGCAGTTTTTTATGTCTGTCTTCCAATAAATGTGGATTATCGTTTTTACTTGAAGAGTTTTGGAGTTTTCATTCAGCTTGGCTTTACATGGTGCACTCTTTATTATTATTTTTCATTTAGTTTTTCGGACTTAATAAGAGTGCTTCATCTGGCGGTATTGTTTTATTCTATTAAATGCTAAGTAATGCAACATCATACCTGTGGAGGAGTACTAGGTCACCCCTGTCCAGCATATAGGTGGCTGTCCACTGAGCGCAGGGGTGATTACCAGGGATCAGGGGACAGAGTTTGTCGGTCACCATTCGTTCAACACACACGTTGCTATCGTGGTTCGGTGGGACTTCTACATTGCCCACCTGTTTGTGCAGGGATTCACATCTACATCAGGGTAGGTCATTGTCTCCTTGTACCCATTACGTGTTACACCTATGATTTACTACATTGCCCCATTCGGAGGGTATCTGACCCGACACCTACAGCAGCTGGGAAGGCCTCATAGGTTAATTGTCATACAGATGCAGGGTGACATGGATTTGTGTGATGCTGCCCCACTTGTAGGACCCCTGCCCCATTCAGTCACATACCTGTTGTTTAGTGTTGACCTGTGCCTGACATACGAGGCCATGTCAACCCATATGTCATGTCTATGCTTCACCTACTGTATCTGCATCCCTCAGAACCACAAGGGCAGGTGACATGAACCTTGTCACAGTCATTAATGGGATGTGTTGGAGTGACACATATGTCACCCGGACACTCACAATGCTGTGGATCTACATCGCAGTACATGTGAGACAGAGATCCTTCCTAGCCTTGTTCGGAGGTATGTTGTCCATTGGATGGGGAATTGCAGATATAGGCCGGGGATTACATCATTATCACTGCTTGACAGAGGTACAGCAATATCATAAGTATTTTATCTCCGGCACAGAAGGTTGGCAAAGTAATCCTAACTATGGTGTAGTGTTATGGCTGAACCTGGGTCGATGGCCTACCCTGTACCTATGGACGTATGAACCTATATTCATAGTTTGTCCCATTTACACTTGTCTATCCCCTATCCTCTTTCTCAAGTGTATATTTCTGTGGCACATGTTTGTCCTCTGTATTACTTGCAGGTATGCTGTCTACAGTGCACATACGTCACAGTTGATGACAGTGTATCTGTGTCCCTAACACTGTGATACTGAGGACTACCACACATCCTTCACAACATTACATGCATATGTCCATTCTATTCTTCTTTGGCCTATGGGGGGGGTGTTAAGGCAACAATTACACAAGTCCCTGTTTGTGCATGCTTCATGTTGGTGTTTGACCAGCCTCCGTTGCAGTCGTGTGTTGGACGGTAGTGTTTCTGTGTGTTTGGCATGTGTTTTTATTGCAGGTACATCTGTGGGAGGTGTGGTTGGCACATGTTCCTCTTTGCAGGGACACCCATCCTGGGGTTTGTGTCATGCATCTGCACTTGGCACGTGCCATATATCCTGTACTATTCCCACAGTCGTGTATGCCTTCATGCACTACTACTGCGTGTTACTGGCTGTTTGTATGTGGTACACATGGTGATTGTGGTGGTTGGTTTGACCTATTCCCATGCTAGAACATACACATCTGTCAATTACGTTGTTTAAATCAAACTGTAACACTCATTCGTCTTTTCAAAATGACAGTCAATAACACAGGAAGCTCAGATTAACAACGTTTTACTACTGTGCACCAGGAGGCAAATAACTATGCAGTACAAGTTTAGAGTTTTGTCTTACTCTATACAAGTAACAGCTGTATGAGTATTGTGATAACAATCATCTTTTGCACACCTTAATGATGTGGTCAGTCACAGGGCATTTACATCACTATAGTCCACAATATTGTATTCCTACAACAGTGCTAAGGTAATGCTTATTAAATGTTTTCCCATGAGGATAGCACAGCCTTGCGCCACATAGTCAATTAGAATGTCCTTGGTAAATTCTGCTCTGTCAAGGTTCCAAGACTGTTCAGATCCGGTCGTCACTTCATTTCCTACTAGGTTCCTTTGTCTCTCTGGTGAGCAGCTGTACTCTGTCTTAGATAGAGCTCACAAGGCCATCCTCCTCAGTGGAAGGATGACAGATATACCTGTACATACATTTATTATTCTCTAACCCAGCAGATGACTAATGCTGAATGACATACACCTGCTGCACTGGTTACTGCCAGGGTCAGGGTTCAATCACACTGCAGCTACACTACAGGCAATTACATGCATGATAAGCTCTACTGCCATATTGTAAAATAGAATAATATGCATTATACACTATTTGCTTCTAAACTAGCACGTCATATATATGTTTAAATATATATTTTGCTAACATTCTCCCTCCTTTGATTGCTTCTATTCTATCCAGAAACATATACAACATTATTTCATTCCCTAGCCTCTTCCTCTCTGGAACGTTTAACTAGGCAAGTCATTTGTTGTACATTTCAGAAAGGATTTCATTTTGTATTAACAAATACCACTACAGGTCTTGATACATAGGTTCATAGGTTCATACTAGGCTATCTGCCCGAGGGCATTTACAAGCCTAGCCCATAGTTTTGTGGCTTACGCCACACCTTTAGTATGGGGAACTATACCCATTATTTTGCTGTGCCTCTGTCGAGCAGTGACACTGAGGTAATCCCTGGGGTATATCTGCGATCTCCCATCCATTGGTCAAGATTTCTCTTGAACAAGGCCAGCGAGGTGCTCTGCCTCACATATACCGGGATTTTATTCCACAGCATAGGGAGTCTTTGGGTGATGAATCTATCCCTCCAGCACGTCCTATTAATAGCCGTGTCGAGGTTTAAGTCTCCGCCCTTGTGGCTCTGACGGATCTAGATTTTTTGAGGTGAAGCATATTCATCAAATCTGGGTTTGACATGGCCTTGTATGTTAGGCAAAGGTCACCTCTGAGCAAGCGGTAAGCGACTGAATAGAGCTGGAGTTCTTTCAGTCGGGCAGCATAGGACAGATGTTTGAGACCCTTTATCCTTTTGGTGAGGAACTTTTGTGGCCTCTCCAGCTGCTGCAAGTGTCGGGTCAGATACATTCCGAATGGGGCATTGTACTCAATCATTGGTCTGATGAGTGATGAGTATAGGGAGACTATGACCTCCCTTGATCTAGATGAGAATCCCTTCATGATAAGGTGGGCAATGTAGAAGGTCTTCCTAACTACTTTAGCTACAAATACGGTTACAAATACGTCGACAGAGTCCCTGACTAATACTTACATGCAAAGTATCCCGCAACAGACACATGCTCCCAATATGAGCAGAACAACACAAATGGCAATCAAGATATTCAGTATGACTGAACCCCATCCACCAAATGGTTTGTGGAAATGGTTCGTCAGTGGGTTTGGGCCTGGTTCCGCCATGGATGACACCTGCTGTATTACCTCTAGGTGGGCGTTGATATTGTTCTTATTATGTGGTACTTAGACACAGCGGTCTTCTTTGATAAGCGCATTACCAATTCTCGCCAGGGTGCAGTCGTGCGCTTTTACATTTTGTGACACAACAGTTCTCATTGCATCCAGTTCATCAGTCACAAGTTCAAGAGCGAAAAGTCACATTGCTCATTCCTCCGACAGGTTTTGACAACTTCCTCTGTTCCCTGATTGATTTCAGTACTCCACAAGCTGGGAGTGTTCCAGCCCAGGATATAACGCTGTCACTCAAGTCCATATGAGTCAATATTCCTTTATCTCTTGCAGAAGAATGGATTTTCAGAACAGCTTCCATTTCACCCACTGGATTAGTAGGTTTCTCGACTGTGTTCCCAGTTCTTCGAGCTATATGTCTTATAGTTCGTTCCGTACCCAGAGGCAATTGTGCAGTATGTCATGTGACTGGAGCCAGATAACCCAAAAGACAACTGCCGGACCAATTCTCAGGTAACCATTGATATGCTTTTTTCCCACAAACAAAATAACAATATTCTACATTACTACTGATGCGGGTTAACTCTGCATGTAACATTTTCCTGTCTATAACAGAGGACTGTTTATACAATTCAGTATGTTTCTGCACATCTTTCCACGTTGTTCTCATGAAGCTTCAATACAAATCATGAATGGTGCTACAACTAGTACTGTGATCTTTGGCTGTTATATGACATTTGTAAGATACAGTTATGTTACAAATACTCCCACCAACTTGAACTGTATCATGTTTATGAAAACAAACAATTCCTTTTTGTGTAACAGGTAAGTACAGTGCCACTTTGTCCTGTGATCTCACAGAACCTGTATCAAAGTGTAAATATTCACAAGTCTCAATCTATCCCCAAGGGGACAACATACATCGGAAGTCCTCCATATGATGTAGGTATGGCAGTACAAACACAGCAATTTAAAATGTTCATAGTCTGTACATGCACGCGTCATGCCTAGGTATGTGTTGAAGTTTGGATGCCACTCTGTGGCCAGTTCATCACGTATCACTATTTGTATCTGTGTAGGTATATGCAGGTAAGGTCCCAGCAAATGTAAAGTCAACACAAACATGGTTAATAGGTGTATGATCAGTAGGACAGTAAACCAAATGTCTTTGGGGTTGCTTTGTATTGTTATACAGTCTGGCCCGGGTGATTCAGTCTCTATGGTATATCAGCTACAAGATGTAAATCAGACTTGATATCCTTTACCGGTTTGAAAATGTGAGGTGAACCCAGGACGACCTCTCCGCAAACTTTACTGCAGTAGGCGTTGCCAACAGTACCTGGTACAGACCTTCACACGTTGGACTCGGCAAGTATCTTATTTGGATAACAGTGAAATACACACAGGATACTGGAGTCAGCTATGCGTCCGGCTTTGCGTGCTCTTTATCTGTAAAAGACTTTAACTGCAAAACAGTGTTATTGGTTAACAATCCTCTCATGTCACCTGCTAATGAGCCATCGACCTCCAGCTCTGCAGGCATGACAGCTTTCCACTCTGGCACATGATATGCCATTCCAAATACTACTTCGAAGGGGGTCAAACACTTTACATTTGGAACTGTTGTCATGCTCAGCAATGCTAGAGGTAGACAGCAAATGCAGCTCGTCTGGGTGTCACCCACCAACCTCCTCAACTTATTTCTCGGGATCCCATTGTACCGCACCACCACCAGTCATGCTGACTGTGGGTTGTACATGCAATTTATATTCATGGAAATACCAAATAATCCCCCAGGTTGCTGGATTGTCTGGTTCACAAAATGTGTTCTATTGTCACTGTAGCTTCTTTACAGTATGCCAGATCTAGGGATACTTTAATTTACTGGGACCTTTGCCACTGCTGCTGCATCCGGATTCCTGGTTGGGAATGCTTCTACCCATTTTGATAATATATCTATAATCACTAAACAGTATTTCTTCCCTTCACATTTAGTCAGCTGTATAAACTCCATACAAATAGTACGGAACGGTTATGGTGGTGTAGGTAAACCCACTCCCTTCGGTTTAAATGCTCCCTATGCATGATGTTTACTGCATATATGACACGCTGCTCATGATGTTTGTATGTGGTTCCTAATTCCGTATGTTAGGGATATTCTGTTAACCAACTGTACCATCCCCCCTGTTGAGACATGGCTCTACCCATGGCTCAACAAAGCCGCATATCTGAATACATTAGACGTTAATATTGGCTTTCTCACTGTGGATATGTACAGTCCGTCTTCAAGGATTGCTCCTCGTCATACCCACGTCTGCTTTTCTGCTTTCGTAGTTGATGTTTGCATTGTTTGTAACATTTCTACATCTAGAATGTCTGAGGATTGTCATTCCTCATTCAAACAGACACTTTCCAACTGTGAGGCTGCTTGTTTTGCAGCTGCATCAGCTCGTGCCTTACCTTTCCTACTGTTATCCTGTTGCTTTGTATGAGCTGCACATTTACAATTAGCTACTTTAGTGGGTAACTGAATGGAATCTAATGCATTCAAGATCAATTGCGCATGATTAATCGGTTTACCGGTGGATGTTATCATTCCCCTATTCTTCCACTGCTGCTCATAAACATGCACTGTACAGACAACATACTATCGGTATAAATGTCCACACATCAGTTTTTCGCTAGAGTACAAGCACGTGTTAAAGCTATCGATTCTGCTGCTTGGGCAGACACGTTATGCTGCAGGGGTTGGGCTTCTACAATCTCATTATCAATAACTACTGCATAACCTACTTGATTCTTTCCTGTAGGACTCTTTCTACATGATCCGTACACATAAACTGTCACCTCTGCATCATCTAAGAGTATATCAGTGATATCCTGTCTGTGTGGAGTTATTTCCTCCATTTCATATAGGCAACTGTGTGGTGTGCCATACACAGGTGTCGGACGTGACTTTGATAGGTTTAATGTTGTACAACGTTCAATCACCATATGAGGTTGACTCGGGTATGGTCAAACAAGACAGATGTCTAGCACGGGTCAGGAATGCTATTTTCTCTTGCAGCAGAATGATCGCAACTGCATGAGACACTCTCACAGTGAGAGGGTGGAATAATAACATTAAGGCCGAGGCCTGTACTGCCATGGGTGCTGCAACATCTGCCTGTACACAATGTGGCACTGACCATGCCACAGTGTCCAACTGCGATGAGTAGTAAGCTATGGGGCATTGCTTACTTCCATGCTGTTGCATCAAGACTGACGTCATATATCCCTGCTTACAATCTACAGTCTGACAACATCTGTTATGATTATTCGGGAGACCTAATACAGATGTTGAAGCTATCAATCGTTTTAGTCTGCAGAAAGCTGTTTCTGCTACTGGAATCCAGTGTAGTATATGTTGTGCTGCCATAGGTGTATTAAAGATTAAAGCAGACAATAGAGCAGATTCCAAAGCATTGTTTGGTAACCAGCTTTGACAAATGTTAGTCGGCCCAGGAAGGACATCATTCCCTTCTTGGTAGTTGGCTTGGGTGCTTGTGAAATTGCTGCCTTCCTATTGTCATGTAATGTTCTACCCTCCTTGGATACCACATATCCCAGGTACTTGACCTGTATTCTCTGTAGTTGCAATTTATGCTTGCTTAATTTATGTCCCTGTTCTGCTGACTATTTCAATAATGCTATTGTATCTTCCCTACATTGCTGCTGGGTAGGGGCCGCAAGCAGAATATCATCCACATAAAGTAGAACTTGACTGGCCCCGGGTGGAGTAAACACCAGAATGTTGCTAGCCATCTCCTGTGCGAATATCGTTGTACTTTCACAGTATCCCTGCGATAGCCGGGTATGGCTGTATCTGTTACCCTGAATGTAAATGCAAAACAATACGGACTATCTGGATGTATAGGTATTGAAAAGGAAGCATAGCTTATATGTACCACGGTAAGATACTTCTGTGGCGGGTTCATAGCATTCAATATAGTGTGTGGGTCTGGCACCATCGGTACCCTAGGTATTATTACATGATTTACAGCTTGTAAATCCTGTACCATCCGCCATTCCCCTTTGCTTTTCTATCAGAAGATACAGGGGTATTGCATGGTGAATAGTGATTACTTTGTAGATGGGGAATTCCCTCTGTGACTTTACAGATATCTTCTGGTGTCCACGGTCTGTACACTAAGGGAGTTGGGTCCTGGCCTTCCTGTCCTGCATGAGGGTTCGGTACTTCAATTAATTGACAGATATCCTCACTCTGTTCTAGTGACTGTCTTCTTACTTGAGTGTCCCTAGGTATGTTACGAGTTCGCGATGTGGTTTCAATAGCTTCTCTTACATTTGGTCGTTGTGATACCTCTGTTGCCACAGGATAACGTGGGGGGGGGACTAGCCTGCCCTCCCGCTTCATATCCTGGATGTGGTATCGGAGGTGGTAGGGGGGTGGGGGGGGTCTGTCGCTACTACTGTATTATTATCTTCTTTGTATGTATGATGCTTTCGCATTTCTAGTGTTCTGTTCCCTTCGGTTCACTACCTCAATCCACCTATGTGCTTGACGGATACCCAATTGTCGCTGTTTTTTCGCCTGCACATCTTAGGGTTGCCACCTTTTCAAATGCACAAGGTGGGACATTAGTGTTAGGAACGTGTAATTTGGCAGGGCAAAACATACCCACGGCCAGTACAAAGGACAGCAATTCACTTTTTGCCAGGAGAGCAACCTATTCTTGTAGCATTTGAGTTGCTTATTCTGTTTATTATGATATTTTGGTGTTTCAGATACAAAACTACTGTTTTATGCTACCATTTAAGAAGATATCTGAGAAATCTTTGTCCTAAGATATCAGGACATTTGCCATTTGTTCAGTTTGTTTGCAGGACACAACTGGCCAAAGAGGGACTGTCCCTCACAAAGTGGGACAGGTGGTTACCCTAGAACATCTGCATCACATTTTCAGTGATTCCAATGTTTCAGTAACGATATTTTGTCTAATATACCATCAATGTCATATTTATTACCCCATTTTGCAGAATATCTCACATTATGTGCTCTCTGCAATTGCATATACTTCACGTCACCCGTCAAACGCGGATCACATGATCTGTTTGTGCACTAATCTCCCATATCCTCTACACGACTGTTACGTAACCCTTCTCTCGTACCACGTGGTATCTCCTTCCCTGTATCCACTGTAGTGACTACAATGACTATTTACTCTACTCTGTGTTCCCCTGATCTATGTCCAGATTTAAAACTACTTGGATTGGTCTTCAACCTGCTATCACAACTGTTAACAGAAACACAATGTAGTCTGGTCCCTGATCTACAATAGAGACAAAGAGGCAAACCCTCCTTACCTGAGCCTCCTGTTTATGACTGCACGTTTTCTTCTTGGGATCCAGTTTTCCGCTTTTCAGCCACAGATCAGACAGTGGACAGCCTCTTTACACACAACAATTCAGTCTGAGGTCTTTTCACTCAAGAAGAACCATTTAGGCAAATTCTCCTGCGCACATGTCTAACCACCCATGCACTCTGACCTGTAGCTTACCAAGGGAATTCCGGATAACAAGGACCACAATGTCAAATAAGTTGTTAAAACCAGACTGTTGAAATCAGTAGGCTTTTCTAGGTGACAGTCAATAACACAGGAAGCTCGGGTTCACAACGTTTTAGTAGTGTACACAGGCAGGCAAAATAATATACAATCCAAGTATGAGAGTTTTGTCTGACTCTATACAGTAAGCAATTTCTTTATATAGTGTTTACAGTCAGCTTTTGCCCACCTTACTGACGTGGTCGGTCACAGGGCATTTCCATCACTATGGTCCGCAATATTCTATACATACGTGGGTGCTGAGGTCATGCTTTTAAAATGTTTTCCCATGAGAATAACACAGCCTTGCAAGGCACCTGGTCAATTACAGTGTCCTTCTGTAATTGTAGCTGTTTCAAGGACCCTGGACTGTTCCAATACAATAGTCAGTTCATTTCTTAATACGTTCCTTTGTCTCTCTGGTAAGGAGTTGTACTCTATCTTCGATAGAGCTCACAAGGCCATCCTCCTCAGGGGAAGGGAGGATGTTATGCATGTACATACATTTATTTTTCTGTAACCCAGCAGATAATTAATGCTGAGAGACATAAGCCTGCTGTACTGGTTACTGCCAGGGTCAGAGTTCGATCACACTGCAGCTAAGCTTCACCAATTACATGCATGATCATTTCTACTGCCATATTATGCGGTACAATTCAATGCATTATATAGTATTTTGCTTCTAAACTGGCACTTCATATGTGTTTCTATATATATTTTTCTAACAACATCCATCCGCCATATGCATGTTGTTCCGTCCTTTACCTTGACCGTGTGTATTTGGCCGTCCGCAACGCTACTCTCCACATGTGATGTCCCACCTTCCCCTTCTGTGCCTGTGGCACCCTGTTAGGACGTCCTGTTTGGTAGGCACATGTTCTGCTATATGTGTTTGACTTCTCTGCATAGCTAATCATCGATGCGGTGGTTCAACAACCCGACTTGTCCACATGTGTACAGTTATGTGCACCGTGGCGTGTGCAAACCTATATGGTTTGGACGGGTACATACCACATGCAGGATGTACACTTTCTGCAGACACATTCACATGCAGCCATTTCCATATCTGTACCTGAGGTGGGTTGGTGACATGTGGGGTACATATTTGCCCGCGTGGCACTGCCTAACACAATACTTCTTACCACATTTCAGGTATGCCCATTGTGTGTAGGTGTGTAGCTGCACAAGGATGCTAGCTGGTTTGGGTGCACAGGCGTACATGGGTGGGACTTACATGCTACAATGGGGCTATTGTGTATTACATCTGCATGCATGGGTCCTGCTTCTGGATATTACACTTAGACATACGCCGTCCTGTGTATGCGACAAACACGTTGCTGGGTGTGGGACATGTTGCTATGCACATGTTTGCCTGTGTTTAGGTATCTTGGTTCCTTCCTGTTGTTATGTCGACACAGCTACCCGGCTGTGTACTCTCACTACTGCTTGTGACCATTATGGTTGACACCTTTTCCAGTGCCCATAGTGGGACATCTTTTGTGGAAACATCGGATTTTGCAGGACAACACATACCCACAGCAAGTGGAGTTGACAGAACTTCACTTGTTTGCCATAATATACGCTTATTCTGTTAGCATTTGGGTTCCTTATTCAGTTTCTTATGCCATGTATGTGTTTCATATACAAAATATATGTTTTATGCTACTATTTTAGGTATATTGCGGGAATATTTTTGGCAGGAAATCTCAGGTCATTTGCCAGTTTTTCGATTTTTGGCGGGACACAACTGTCCAATGAGGGACTGTCCATAACAAAGTGGGACAGCTGGTAACCCTGGTGACCATGCCCATGTCGCTACTGGGGTTGCCACCTTTTCCAGTGGCCAAGGTGGGACATTTTCGGGACTCACATCAGATTTTACAGGCCGACACATACCCACGGTCACTATATAGCATAGAACTTCACTTGTTTGCCTAAATAAAAGCTTATTGTTGTAGCAGTTTGGTTGCTTATTCTGTTTCTTGTGACATTTAGGTATTTCAGTTACGGAAATAACCATTTCATGCAACCATTACATTAAATACGGGATATCATTATGTCCTACAATCTTAGCACATTTGCCGTTTTAATATTTTTATCGGGACACAACTACCCATAGAGGGACTGCCCCTCGCAAAGTGGGACAGGTGGTAACCTTAGTCGCTACTCCTATGTCGGTGCGGCGCGCTGACATGCTGCGGTACACCTTCTCTGGGTATGCCCACTGACGGTGCATTGCGGGACAAACACGGTGTTACGCTTATCCTTTGTTCCTTGGACGGGTACACTTAGGGCTTCGTGGGTTGTATTTGCTTCTCCGTTTTGTTGGGACGGGTACTATGTTGCATACTCTACGTGCGTTTCATTCTGCACGGGCCCTGGCTGCTGCCATTACTATTATGGGCGGACCGTGGCAGTCAGCACATTAGGTTGCTCATCGCCTGCCGGCTTAGCCACGCCTCCGGACGCATCCTACTTGGGCTCGCTCACGTACACTACGCACGTGTCTGTGGTTGCGGCGCGCTCTCATTACTATGCATATGGCGCTACTACGACTATTCACTGCACCGCCGGCGCAGGCCTTACACCGGCCTTGCGCCGAGCTTCATGAATCCCGGGGTATATGTCCTTTTGGAACAACTTGCTTTACTTTCGCATTTGAATTTGCATAAGTTGCTCAACACTGTTTTATTTCATGCCCAAGTATAATGTTATAGTCATGTAATAAAAATGAGAATGGCATGCACTTTGGATGATGTCTGTAAGCATGTCTTGTGACTGATGGCTGGTTTTGCAGTGGTTAATGACAGATCACTGTATTTTTTAATCTTCTTTATGGATCCTTTTAAGGACATAAAAAATGTCCTGGTGTGATCCATATATGTTGCACATTTCAAACAATTAAACATGATCTTGTGTGAACAGACCTGTTTCAGTTTTATAGCCCATGATATGATACTACTTTGTAATTACAATTAATTCAGCCATCATGTTACCCTTAACATTTGGTGATAAGCGTGTCCTGCTTCACAGTTTTGACCATAATAAAATTTGCTATCAAATTACGTCAGATTCTTCTTTTAATTATTATTATCAGCATTAATGTACAGCTGTTAAGGTAGATGCATCTTATTTATAGAAATCCGTAATCCATGTCACTTCCCCTTGGTATGCCTAACCATATTTTGTTCAACACTTCCTTATGTACCATATTCCTGTTCCACAACTTTTTACTGACTAGCTCTTCCTTTTAATACCCTCTAATAGTGTTTGACAGTTACGGTAAATTCAGTGCTTCCCACCAGCATCCTTCAAAAAGCTTCAATTAGCATACAAAAATATGTGCCAGACATAGGGCCCCAAGAAATTACACTGAAAAAATCTGCCACTGCAACTTCTTTCCTTTTGTCTCAGCATTACAGTGGTCAGTCCATTCTACTCACCTTTCTTCTTTAATGCGAAGCCCACGTGTAATCTTATCCACTGACATTCTCAAAAAGTGACTCGCTGTATATTTAATTTCCGTGTTCAGCCCTCAAGATCCCATCATGGGAGTACCACATTTTTTTTTTTACTTTTGAAGTGAATCATGCATGACTGGCTGAAGCTGCTATCTACTATAATCCAATGCATCCAGAGATTAATCGGACCTTAACAATGTCTATATCAATACAGTGTTTCAGACAGGGCAAAGGGAGGGCCTTCATCTTTCAGACAATGTGTCATGCAGTATTCCATAAATTCCCAGTGACTGACATACTAAAGTAAAATAAGAGCTTGTATCTGTCTTCTTATTCAGTTGTGTTCTTACCAGTTGGGCATCATATCTTTAACTTTGGACTTCAGCAAACAGGATAAAATGAGTTCTTACACAGAGCTTGCTGCTTTGGGAATTCATTCTGGGCTACAACTTCCCTTTCAGCAGTCTACATACAGGGCATAAAAAATTGTATTGCATTGCAGGTCACTTAAGCAGACAGTTTGTAAGCTCATGATTTATCTGTTATGCAAAATCACCAGTAAAATTTTCACTCTTACAGGTGTGCCAGTGTTAAACCTTTTTTGTTTACCAGTATCAGATGCAAGGAATACTTGTTCCTTATCCTCCCTTTTCCCTGGGATCTGTTCTCACAGCCAGCTGGAGTCCTTCATATATGTCCCGACTGAAGTCACTGTTGCAATATTCCAAAGAGATGGGTTTTCACCACTGACATCCGACCAGGTTGCCAAAGCGTATTGCTTCCCTGGAGAATACATCTGACATAATGACCTCAGCTTGCAAGCTTAGGGGTGTATTAATGGATGTATAAGCGCAAGTCCTCAGACTATTTTGCCACCAGCCTGAATACAGGTCTCGCACCTGTTGGTCTGATTTTCGTGTGGTCGTTTGTACTATTAATCTTCATGGATTCAAATAAGTGCCCCATTGGGGAAACCTTCCTTCTTGTCTAAACTGTTTGCTGTATTTTTGCTAATGTTAGCAGTGAGAGGTAAGTATGAGTGCGGTAGGCAGATTCCCTATAAAAACCCCATACCTAATGTCTTTTCTGCCTAGGCGCAGAACGTACTATTCTTTGTACTCAAGACTTTTGTGTTCTTATTTGCCTTCAGTGAACACCTTCTTGGAGATCCAACGACTGAAACATCTGGCCCACTCCAACATGGCAGAGCATACCTCATCAGATGTACCTCAAGCCCATAAGAAAAAATTCGAGGCCATAGCCTGACACTCCATCTGCCCAGTCTGATTCAGAGTACCCGCAGTGGTTCTAGAACTAGCGGTACTTCTGACGGTACCTCAAATGCCCACTGTCTCAACTCCATTTCAGGCAGGTATGGTATCAGAGGATCACCATCTGAAGAGACTGTTAATGAAAGAGAAAAGGGGGGACTAGAAGGCATCCTTCATATTTTAGTTAGGGAACAGATTCCTATCAAACTGATTGAGGTCCGTCAAGGGTTTTCACCTCTGCAGTTGGTTCACTCAGATGTCACCCCATAGAAAAGGCTACAGAAAACCAAGCATGTTTGTTCACCTCCTCCTCCTTCTAGGAAGAAGCAGTTGATGGACTTCTCTAAGTGCTTGTTGAATGCCATAATGACCCTTAAACCACCTTCATTACAGCTCCTCGTCTCTCTTCACAGAAGGTTACTTTGGAATCCTCTTCTGAAGAGGATGAGGCCTCAGATTCAGATGACTTTTCATTAGTCTGCTCCTCTCAGATTCATTCTGTTGGGTAGGTTTCCTCAGATGAGGAAGATTCCCATTCGCCTGACTTACATGTGGAAGAGGCATTCTTGGGTGAGGCCATTTTAAATATGAAACATTTTGAGTGGGAGTCTAGGCAAATTTCTATACAAAAGAAATACTACAGCCTTTTAGAGGTGGGAACTGCAGCTTTCTCACCTGTCTTTCCAGTCTTGGAGGCCTTTTTAGATACTTTCAAAACAATGTCTTCAACTATTGACTTGCAGTCTCCTGCACCCAAAAGTCCAGACAGATTCTACAAGGTCTCAGAGGAAGTTAAGTACCTTTTTAAGAATCTTATAGCTGACCCTTCAGCTGTTTCTCTATCTTCTGACAAACCTTCTAAGCTACTACCTAATGCTAATGCCCTACCTTCAGACAAGAACAACAGGACTGTGGATAGGTGGGGGAAAATTTGTACTCTTCTACTCTGGCCTTCAGGGCAACAAATTATTAGACCCAGAGGACCAGATAGCTTTGATCTAGAGTCTAAACAACAAATGCAGTCCTTGGTAACCAAGGACAAAAGTAAAAGATGCAGCTATGATACTGTTGAGGTGACCTCCAGAATGGCTGTAACTGGTGCATTTATCAGCAGAAACACCTGGTTACACAACCAGCCCATGCCTGCAGATTTAAAAGCTAAGCTCCTTCATTCTTTCTTGGCAAAAATCATTTGCTTGGTCCACAGGCAGCTAGTCTATTCAAAACCTTACAGGAACAAGACAAAACTATGAAAGACTGGAAACAATTCCTTCTTATCTCTGTACCCAGATGGAATTGCCCAGCCAAATCTACATACTTTGTTAGACGGGAATATAGACTTTTCCCGAAATGCACAAAGGCACCCAGGGAAAGATTTTCAGTTAAACCTGAAAAGGACACTGTTTGAGAGGCCTCCCTTCTCCAACAAGTCACTGTGACTGTCTTTCCAACCCCCTCCCTCTCAGTCCTACTATACCCCTCTCAAAAAGGCTCACTCAGTTTCAAACTGGGAAAAATTTACCATAGACTTCGTGGGACAAGAATTTTACTCCAGTCTGTTTCTGGTTCCACGAAAAGAAGAGCAGTGGAGAACCATACTAAATCTTTGCCCAACTCTTCCCTCAAGGTTCTCACTTTCAAAATGTTTCCCTTTCAGACCCTGCTTCCCTTTATTCTCCCACAGGCATTTCTAGTTTCCTTGGATCTGAAGGATGCCTACCTGCATATCCTCCTTGGGTCTGAAGGATGCTTACCTGCATATCACCCTTCCTGCAGGAAATTTCTCCAGTTCTATACTGGTTCATCTCACTTTTCAGTTTACCGCTTCACCTTTTGAGCTTTCTACAGCCTCTAGAGTATTCAGAAAGTACCTAGTGCTTTTTGCAAGACTTGGTGAATTCAAATATTTCTCTGTTTAGATAGTGTCCTTATCCAGGCCTCTTTACCTCAGATCTTATTTCAGCACCTCCAGTTCACTCTCAACCACCTCCTGAAATTGGGATTCATTGTAAGCTTCAAAAAATCTTCCCTCCAGCACGCTCAGGATCTAGTTTACTCTGGTTGCAGACTGGACACCAAAATGATGCAGGCCTTCTTGCCTAAGGAAAAGGTGCATAACCTAATTTTTTCAGTCTGTAACCTCCGTCAAAACCTTTTCAGCCAGGGAGATATTAAACAGCATTAGGATTCATGGCAGCAACCACACCAATGCATCCTTTAGCCAGGTTGCATATGAGGCAAATTCAGTGGTACATGAAAAGTGAATGGCCCCAACACACTCACCCTCTAGAGATGCAGGTCCTCCTCATGTCTTGTCAAGGAGATCCTGTGGTGGCTAAAACAGATGAACCTCAATCCAGGACTATCTTTCAGGGAACAGACCCAAAGTCAGGAAATCTATACAGATGTCTCAGGTATGGCTTGGGCTTAGTTGGTCATCCCCAAAGTCCAGGGCCATTGACAGTTCAGCCTCAAGGAAGACTGCATCAACCTAAAAGAGAGGAGGGTTGTCATTCAAGCTCAATGTTTCACCCACCTCTGGAAACCAGGGCCACTTCAAGTATTCACAGACAGCACTGCAGTCATGTGGATGTGGTACATAAGCAAGGAGGAACCAGCTCATACCAGCTATACAGGCTGGCTAAGATTGGTTGGGAACTTTCTACCCAGATGGGCATGTCCCTTCAAGCATTATACATTCCATCATAGGACTATGTCCTGGCAGACTCAGACTTAGTAAGCAGGTCCAGCGGAGACTCCCACGAATGAACCCTCAGCAGACTAATCTTTCTAGACATAATCCATAGTTGGAGAATGCCACAGATGGACTTATTTGCCTTACAGAGCAACAGACAGCTCCCTGTCTTTTGCACCAGGACTCCTTGCCCCTTGACATTGAGTAAAGATGTACTTTGTTGTCACTGGACATGGAAGTTTCTTTATGCCTTCCCTCCACTTCCACTACTATCAAAAGTTTAGCTAAAGATCCATAAAGAAAAGCAAACATTCTACTGGTAACTCCTTTTTGGCCAAGGCAGCATTGGTTTCCCCCTTTGGTATCACTTAGCTGAGGGTAATCGCCACATGCAACTCCACAAAGTGGACCTGGTCACGCAACAGAAGGTCTCACTGCTTCACCTCAACCTATCATCCTTAAACCTAAGCCAATAGACAATAGGATTCTGATTCCTTCCACACAACATTTCTCAGAGGATGTACTTCAGGTTTTCCAGAAGGCAAGGAGACCCATCAGACGAACATCCTACATAACCAAATGGAAGCGATTTTCTATATGATGATGTGCTAACAATCGGGACCCCCAGATGCTACTCTTGTCTGATTCTGTTTGTGTGAGCTCATGAAAAGCAGTCTGGTGTACTTGTCTTTTGAAGTCCACCTTTTCACCATTTCAGCTTATCTTCTCCTCAGTCCGCCTCTTATATCCATGCTTAAGGACAGACAGTTTCTAAAATGGGTGCTCACTTATCCCCACTCCCAAGGAAGCCTATGCCTCTTCCTTGGGGCCTCAACTGTTTTGGGAGAAAAACTCACTCTGCTTCCTTTTGAGCCAGCCACTTCTGCCACTCTCAAATTCTGTACCTGGAAAACTGTTATGTTGCTGGCACTCACCTCTGCTAAGAGACTCTCATAACTGGAAGCATGCATGGCCGTCCCACCTTTTCACAAGGACACTGTTTCCCTGAGGGTCAACCCCTCTTTCTTACCTAAAATGGTAAATGAGATGTTTCTCAACCAGGCCATCAGTCTGCACACTTTCTTTCCCAACCCACACACAGAACAGTGGTGAGAGACTCTTAACATTCCCTGGATGTGTGCAGACAGCTAAGAATTTATTTGGGCAAGAATAAGTCTTTTTGTAAGGCAGACCAGTTATTTCACTCTTTCATGGACTCTAAACTGGTCCAGCAGGTATCTAAACAACTCATTGCAAGCTGGATTTCTAAGTCCATTTCTTTTTATTACTCGCACAATGACAAATCCTTGCCCAACTTTCCATGGGCTCTCACTGTACCAGTGCAATGGCCTCTTCTGGTGCCTTCTACAAAGGAGTAGATTCCAAGACACATCATCATACACATAAACACACAAAGACATACTCGGAGGCTCTGATCAAAAATCTACCAAAACAGCAGAGGCCACCAAAGCAGACACCCAAACAACTGCCACCACAGGACACAACACATGCAACACATAGACCACAAAGTCAGTGTGCCAAACAGTCACAGCCCTTAAGGCCAAACAGAATGCCAGACACACTCGTCATAGGTGACTCCATAGTCAGACACACTGACATCCCGCTCACCAGATTGAGTAAGGAGAAGGTCACAGTAAGCTGCCTGTCGGGAGCTAGAATCCGCCACATAACGCAAGCACTCAGGTCACTCAACAGCAGGTACAAGTATGACTCAGTCATTGTCCATGCTGGTGTGAATGACCTGAGACGTACCTCCCTGGACTACATGAAAAGAGACATAGAGGAGCTCTCTGATTATGTAGCCCAGGCAGGTATGACCCTGACCTTGAGCAGTATCCTACCTTCACCAAGAATGATGCTACAATACAGAGACAAGATGATCAGCTTTAATAATTGGCTTAAACTCTGGTGTCATTCAAAGGGGATCCAATGTCTGTCTGCCTGGGATGACATGTTGGACAAGCCACGCTGCTTCACAAGGGACGGCTTGCACCTGTCACCCCTGGGCTTTCGGATATTGGCAAAGGCTCTTGCCACCCCCATAGTGCCTTTTTTAGGCAAGGCTCAAATTCTAAACCTACCACCCTAGAACACAAAAAAGGAAAAAAACTAAGGGTAATGCTGCTCAATGCCAGAAGTCTCAACCTCAAGATGCACGCACTCGAAGCCCTTCTCAGTATGGAGAACATTGATGTCTGTGCTGTGACTGAAACCTGGTTCAAGGCTCCTGAGACCACTCCGGCACTATCAGGTTTTACCTCATATCATGTGTTCCGGCCCCAAAATCCGGACAACACCAAGAAAGGAGGGGGGTGTCCATATTCATCAAGGACACCCTCACCTCAAGGTTGGTGGCAACGCACGATGCATCGGAGACCATCCAGGTGCAATTAACCATAGGCAAGACTGCTCTGCAATTTGTAGCATGTTACAGGCCACCCTCTCAAACTCAGGAACCCCACACAGCTTTCCTGAAAACACTGGAGGGGATAAATGCATCTCCAAACACCATCATACTAGGTGATTTCAACTATCCAAATATAGACTGGGATCACTACTCAAGCCCCAACACTCTAGCCCAAAGGTTCCTAGAGTTCATAAACTCAAATGCCATGGAACAACTAGTCACCATCCCCACAAGAGGAGAAAACATACTGGATCTATCATCACGAACATGGGGTCACAATGTTCAACACCGGAAGTATACCCCTCATTGGTGAGATCAGATCATAAACTAATCTCACTGGAAGTCCACATCCCGCCCCCACCCCAGATAAAAAAGACCACAGTGAAGAACTTCTCAAAAGCCGACTTCACACTTCTAAAGACTAGTGTGGTTTCAAGGCCCCCGAGCCTGCGGAAACCATTACTCAAGCCGCTGAATCACTTACAAATGCCTTCTACCAGCACCTCCAGGACTGCATGGAACAGGCAATCCCAAACAAAACAAAGACTCTTTGTACCAAAGGCAAGCGTCCAGTCTGGTGGACCCCAGCCATAAACAAGCTCTACAACAAAAGGAGGAAGCTACTGCAAGATAGAGCAAAATCCATAAAAGGGAAGACACCCTTGATCATTATAAGTAAAAAACTAAGATCTCTCATAAAATCATCCAAGGCAAATTTTGAGAGAAAAGTCGCTAAAGGACTCAAAAGACAATCATAAGGCCTTTTTTAGCTATGTTAGAAACCTGGGAGGAAACTCCCAGATATGCTCAGAATTAGTTCAAAATGATGTAAAAATCACTGAACCTACAGACATTGCCAACATACTGGCTGACAGGTTCAGTGCAAATTTCTCCCCCCCCTCCCCCCCAAAAGGAGAGATATCTATACCAGAGGATTGTAGCCCCCCAAACATCTCAAACGCTCAGGTGAGAACTGCTCTCTCCAAGGCGAAAAACACAGCATCCATGGGACCAGATTGTGTCCCCGGTTGTGTGCTCCACGAACTCAATGAGGAATTAAACCCTCAGTTAGGGCAGCTGTTTAATCTTAGCCTGACCTCAGGATACGTACCCAAGGAGTGGAGTACGGCAACTGTGGTCCCACTTCACAAAGGCGGTGCCTCCACCGACCCTGGAAATTACCGTCCCATCAGCTTGACAAGTCTAGTCTGCAAAGCTGTGGAGAGGATCATAATGGAACTCATAAAGACATAGGGGACTTGCAGACAGTGGATCCAACCCAGTTTGGCTTTGTCAAAGGCAGATCATGCCTTTTAAACTTGGTTGACTTTTTCGAAACAGTCACCAAGGCCATTGATGAGGGCAAGGCAGTCCACACAGCCTACCTTGACCTGGCAAAGGCTTTCGACACAATACCCCACTCAGGCATCATTGAAAAACTCACCAGCTTAAATGTAAACCCATACGTCACAAGATGGGTTGCAAACTGGCTAAGTGACAGAACCCACAGGGTCAGAGTTGCTGGCGCCATGTCAGACTCAAAGCCTGTCACAAGTGGTGTCCCACAGGGCTCAGTCCTGGGCCCACTCTTGTTCGGCATCTACTTTCAGAAGTACAAGCAAACACAGGAGGATTATGGCTGACAAAGTTTGCAGATGACTGCAAACTGGGCGCCATAGTCGAAAACACATCTGACACAGACATCCTTCAGAAGGGTCTTACAGAAATGGATAACTGGTGCCAGAGCCATGGCCTAAAGTTAAACGCCAAAAAATGCATAGTCATACCCTTTGGGAAAAACAAGGTTACCCCTAGCTACCATATAGGTGGCAATCCACTAAGCACAGAAGAGGTTATCAGGGATCTGGGGACCCAGGTTGACAGCAACCTTTCGTTTGACACTCACGTTGCCAAAGTAGTTAGGAAGACCTTCTACATTGCCCACCTGATCATGAAGGGATTCACATCTGGATGAAGGGAGGTCATCGTTCCCCTGTACTCATCACTCATCAGACCAATGATTGAGTACAATGCCCCATTCGGAATGTATCTGACCCGACACCTGCAGCAATTGGAAAGGCCCCAAAAGTTCCTCACCAAAAGGATAAAGGGTCTCAAAAATATGTCTTATGCTGCCCGACTGAAGGAACTCCAGCTCTATTCAGTCGCTTACCGTCTGCTCAGAGGTGACCTGTGCCTGACATACAAGGCCATGTCCAACCCGGAATTAATGAACATGCTTCACCTCAAAAAATCTAAATCCATGAGAACTACAAGGGCAAGAGACTTAAACCTTAACACGGTTATTAATAGGACGTGCTGGAGGGACAGATTCATCACCCAGAGACTCCCTATGCTGTGGAACAAAATCCCGGTACATGTGAGGCAGAGCACCTCACTGGCTTTGTTTAAGAGAAATATTGACCAATGGATGGGAGATCGCAGGTATACCCCAGGGATTACCTCGGTGTCGCTGCTTGACAGAGGCACAGCAAAATAATGGGCATAGTATCCTTCAAACTAAAGGGGTGGCGAAAGCCACAAAACTCTGGGCTAGGCTTATAAATGCCCTTGGGCAGATAGCCTAGTATGAACCTATGAACCTAAGACAATTCTGGAAACTGCTACCTGGTCTTTGAGCACATCTTCTGTAAACACTGCAGAATAGTTGCTTTTTCGAGGTCCATGTTTGCCTTTGTAGTCCAGTCTTTTCTGAACTCTTAAACAACTCTCAACATTCTCAAATATAATCGCTTCTATTCCCTTAAGCGTTGTGAATCCCCCATCTCTTTGGAGTACTGCAACAGTGTCTATAGTTAGGACATAGTACAGTTGTGCAAAGTAGCAGGTTTCATACTGATCACTGTGTTGCAGTATTCCTTCCCACCCGCTTTCCCTTTTTCTGGTCTTTTCTCCTTTTTTTTACACCTGCCTGTCTGGCAGACCCTAGGACCAAGGGGGCCCTCTCATCTGCTACTTCATTCCCCCTAGCTGACTACTTATTTCTCACATGGCTTCAGGCTGCTGGCTTAGAGATAGTCTGAGGAATTAGGCTCATACATTCATTAATATACCCCCTACAGTTGTGAGCTGAGAGTGTGCTCCAGGAAAGGTTTAAACTTTGGTACTCCGGTTGAATGTCAGTAGTGAAAATCCATCTATTTGGAATACTGTAAAATTGATAGTGAGACTTTTGCTGTGGTAAGTTCTTACACAGCTGTACTTTAAGTATCATTCTGCATTGATTGAGCAGAACTTGTCTTACTTTGGCATTTAAAATTCTTATTACATTTTCTTATATTCTCAGCAGCTGCTGCTGACTGTATTTCAACAACTGCAGTTATTGGTGGGAAGCCTCCTTTGTACTGTTTTGGGTATTTATTGGTGCATCTAACCAATCCATGAAGTCTTTTAGGCATCCAGTTGTGTATACTCCAATTTTCCTAATAGGTGGGGGTCCTGGTCTGTGTTGCGGTACAGTTCATACATTTCCGTTTACATAGAAGCAGTTCAGTGAGATGTTGTGACACCAAGTATTTTATGAAATGTCATGCAATAAGATACATTGAAATACAACACCACATCAGTCTCATCTATGATAATTAACATCAAAGTCATTTTCTAAACACACAAATTGAAAATGTAAACAATGCGTTTACATTTGCCAGCATAGATGATCACAAATACCCCTACACCATAAAATAAACAAACTTTTTAAAATAAAATTTCTTCAAGTAAAATGCAGTTTTAAACCTATTACACTGTTGAAATAAAAACAACAGTTCACGTTAACATCAACATAACTGTACAAAAGGAAAGAAACGCACCCAGTACACCCAATTCAGCACTCCCAACTGCCTCAAACAGAAATAACTGCAAACTTATCCAGCCTAAAAATCGCAGACTTACCCTGCCCAAACATTTCAAATAATTTTACTTGGGGGGGGGGGGTGTCACTGTCATCTCCCAGCATGGAGGCTGTACCTTCACACCCCCAGACCGTTAGTTTAACTGGGGTGGAACACTGATGCCATTGGACCAATTTTGGTCTCAGCCCAGAAAGTGAACACACATCAAGTGGAACAAAATACAATAAAAGAGAACACTAAAACCATGTTTCTGTTATATATTAACTACACCTTTAATATAGGAAGGTAGTCGGTGAAAATTATTACGTATAATATTTACATCAGTTAGAGTAGCAGCATGTTAGGAGTTAGAGAAAGAGGTATGCTATAGTGGAAATAAGTATCATGTGTATGAGATTAGGGAAACTAGGTTATGTGACCTGAAGCAGAGCATTTACAAGCAGTTTGTGCTGTGAAATATTCTTTAAGTTGAGCTTGGATGGAGGAGGAGTTAGAGAGGTCTTTATGATTTGAGGGAAAATCCCTCCAGAGTTTGGGCCCAAGATTAGAAGATGAGTGACTAGAGCATTGCAGTCTTGTTTTAGATGATTGCAGGAAAGACCCTGGGTGGCTACGACATCTAAGGGTTATATGACCAAGGCCCTCTACGTAAGCTAGAGGAAAGAGAAGGGCAGAAGTTTTTTTCAGGAGCTGGAGAAGTTGAAAGCTAAGGAGTAGATTGGCTCATTGCTGAACCGGCAGCCATTTGGCTTTGGCTAGTGTAAGACTGTGTTCATACTATGGGGAAAGGGTAATGAAGCGGCAGATGGAGTTGGAGATAAATTGGATGGTGGTACAGTTTCTTTTACAAGCAGATACTACGAGGTAGGCAGTATCCAAGTTGGTCTAGAAGAATCCCCTTGCCAGTAGCATTTCTTGATTGATGGGAGAGGAAAGAGGAGGTTTTGTAAGCCCAAAGGATTAGGGAATTTCTTTTTTCCAGGTGTTTTTGAAATGGTAGTGGAAGTTGTGAGGCATCAAACCAGGTTTCTAGATATGTGAAGGTGTTAACTTGTTCAACCGCATTATTAAGGCGGTCAAGAATAAGAAATCAGATGAGGTTCTCTTGCCTTTTAGTGGAGGCTCCGAAGATCCTAGTTTTAGTTTTTGAGGAGTTAAGTAATATATACTTTTTTTTTTGCGACTGAGTCAGTTATTGAGAGAGAGGAAATCATTTTACAGATCATAATGAACTGAGTTGAGTGTTGTGTTTGGAGCAGAAGACAACTATGTCATCAGTATATAGTTATATTGGAAGTTGGGGAAGGTTGAGTGTAAGCTTGTTTATAAAAATGGAAAAAAGAAGACTGGCCAGTATGGCGTATTGAGGGACTCCTTTAAGTAAGGGAGTGGTGGCTGATGTACTGTTTAAATTTACTGGCTCATGTCTGTTGGATAGGTAATTTTGGAACCAGGGAGTAGTGTTGGAGTTAATCCCAATGTCAGTTAGGTGGTTAAATAGAATTGAGTGGTCAACTGCAAGGTTGTGCAACCACAGAGAAGGGAAAAACATTAGATTATACTAAAGTCGACCTGTTGCAATTCAACAGTAGCATAATTTAATTCGTCAACAAGTTTCACACCAAAATTATCATTGACAAAGTTAAACTGTAACAAAATGTATAGCACCCATGACAGCATTTTCTTCGCTGGTTTAGAGGTAGAGTCCTGCTTCCCCAGTACTGTAACCTTAATTTGTTTTTTCAGTATCTGTCTGTCACTCTTTTGTAGTCAGACCTGAATATTTTCATCATCAGGTTACCATTCACAGCAGTTTATTTTTTTTTTGAGGATGGTAATGGATGTTCTTTAATATTTGTAAAGTTTTTTTAAACATTTTAAAGGGTATTTTTTTCAGTTCATAGATTTATATATTCATAAATTATTAGGCTAATGACCTGGGGCCCCTTTTTAAGCTAAGCCAAATTTTCCAGAAAGAATAATGATGTCCTCTATCTAAAGAGGGTATTGAGGGCCAGGCATTTATAAGCTACCTCTGTCTGTAAGGGACATGGGTGCCAGGCCCAGTATAAATTTCCTATTCCCCATCCACTGGTCTAGGCTGCGCTTAAATCGGGTAATAGATGAACTCTGCTTCACATGGATGGGAAACCTTTTCCATAGGAGGGGCAGTCACTGGGACACATCTGTCCCTCCAGCATGTTCTGTTTAAGTCACCGACAAAGTTCAGGTCCTTAGACCTTGTATTTCTGATATTGTTTGCAGGCTATTTATAAGCATGGGTTTTGCTGATGCCTTGTAAGGCAAGCATAGATCACCCCTCAGTAATCTGAGGCTGAGTAGAGGGAAGGAGCTTTAAGGTGCTGTGTGTAAGGCAGATTTGTTACGCCTTTTATCATTTTGGCAAGGAACCTCTGTGTTGCTGTAATTACTGCATATGCCTGGTCAGGTACATACCAAAGGGAGCACTGCAGCATGATTGCTCTAATAAGGGCAGAGTACCGCAGGATAATGACCTCTTTATATCTAGATACCATGCCCTTATTTATAAGTTGCCCAACATAAAAGGATTTCCTCACCAATATGGCCACGTGGTGGTTTAAGGTAAGGCTACTGTGTTAGTACCCAGATCCCTGACCACTGGTTTGACTCTTAAGGGTGTATTATCAACATGGTAATTAGCCTGAATGGTTGACTTGCCAAAGGGTGCAATTATGCATTTCTTAGCTTTATTTAAGACCACGGCTTTGACACCATTTGTTAGTCAGAGATAAGTCTACTTGAATGCTAGTGTCTGCAGGGGAGTCGATGATAACCCCCAGCTTACAATCATCTGCAAATTTAATCAGCCATAAACCTTCAGCATTTGCTTTTGCTTCAGAGAAATAGATGCCAAAAAGGAACTGTCCCAGTACAAAGCCCTGGAGGATTCCGTGTGTGACTGGCCTCTTGATGGAGGTGACTTCACATATTTTGACCTTCTGAGTCACATCAAGTGAGCTAGTCTGACATCCAGCAGGTGATAAAAGGATTCATATCTAATTTAATGAGCTTGTCTATGCTCGAGTGAGGTATTGTATCAAAAGCCTTGCATGGTCAAGGTAAGCTATGTGCACAGTCTTGCCATCATTCGTTGCTTTGATGACTCTCTCAAAGAAGTCCACCTGATTTAATAGGCATGACCTTCCTTTAACAAAGTTGAACTGTGATGGATCCAGCTTTTGCAGGTTACATATGGTCTTCATTTATCATGTCCAAGATGATTCTTTCCATGACCTTGCATATTAGGCTGGTCAGACTTATGGGCCTGTAGTTACCCACACTGGTGGTTGGACCTTCTTTGTGGAGGGGATGACTGTATCAATCTTCTACTCCTTCACAGGTAGGTACTAGGCTATTGGCCGTAGGACCTATATAAGCCTAGCCAAAAAGTTACCCTGGCTTTCGCTACCCAAGAAAATTATTTTCCTGTGCCCCTGTTGAGCAGAGCCATAGAAGTGATCCCTGAGGTGAATTTCCTATGTCCCATCCAATCATAAAGATTTTTCTTGAGTTCTATTGAGGAGCTTTGTTTGATATAGATGGGTAGTTTGTTCCAGAGTATGGGAAGTCTCTGGGGCAGGAATCTATCCCTCCAGCATGTTGTTTTTTTGTGGTGACAAGGTTTAGGTCCCTAGAGCATGTAGCTTGGAGGGATTGGGATTTCTTTAAGTGGAACATGTCCAACAGCTCTGGGTTGGGATCACCTCTGAGTAAGCGATATGCGACAGAGTAAAGCTGGTGTTCTTTGAGACGGTGTGCACAAGGCATCTGTATGAGGCCGGTAATCCTCTTTGTGAGGTATGTCTGCGGCCTTTCCAGTTGCTGTAGATGTCTTGTGAGGTACATACCAAAAAGGGCGTTGTACTCTATAATGGGTCTAATGAGTGATGAGTAGAGGGGAACAATTACCTCTTTTTTCATGGATGAGAAACCTTTTGTGATGAGGTGTGCCACGTAGAAGGATTTCCTGACTACTGTTGCGATGTGATTATCAAAGGAGAGACTACTGTTAAGTAGACTACCACCTATGTGTTACTCATGAGTACAGAGTTTTTATCAAAGGGGATGACAATGGATTTTTGGCATTGAGCTTGAGGCCATGGCTTTGACACCAGCCATCTGTCTCAGTGAGGCCTTTTTGTAGGATGTCCACATCGTTAGTTGTTTCGATTATGGCTACTAGTTTGCAGTCATCTGCGAACTTCGTTAGCCAAAGACCTTCTGTGTTGGCCTGTACTTCAGAAAAGTAGAAACCAAACAGGAGAGGACCCAGGACTGAACCCTGTGATACTCCACTTGTCACTGGTCTGAAGCTGGATTTGGAATCTGCTACTTTCACAGTGTGGGTTCTGTCAGTGAGCCAGTTGGCAACCCATCTTGTGACATAGGGATTTATACCTAGTTTAGTGAGTTTATCTATAATTCCAGAGTGGGGGATGGTGTCAAAAGCCTTTGCGAGATCTAGATAGGCTGTGTGAACCACCTTACTCTCGTCTATGGCTTTGGTGACTGCTTCAAAGAAGTCTATCAGGTTTAGGAGACATGATCTGCCTTTTACAAACCCGAACTGGGTGGGGTCCTGAGTTTGGAGATTACCAATGTTATTGTTTATAAGTTCCATGATGATACGCTCCATAGCCTTGCAGACCAGGCTCGTTAGGCTAATGGGGCAGAAGTTTCCCGGGTCAATTGTGACTTCCCCTTTGTGGAGTGGGATAACTGTCGCTGCACGCCATTCAGTGGGCACATAGCCTGAGGTGAGGCTATGATTGAGCATGGTACTTAGGTGGGGTGCCAGTTCGTTCTATAGTTCATGTAGAACACAGCCTGGGATGTCGTCAGGTCCCATGGATGCTGTGTTCTTGGCTTTGGATAGTGTGTTTTTTACCTGTGCAGCCGTGATTACAGGAACTTTGCATTCTTCTGGTATAGAGATGGGCCCTTTAGGGGATGACAGAGGGGTAAAGTTAGCACTGAACCTATCTGCCAGGATGTTGGCAATATCCGTTGGTTCTGTATATTTAGTGCCATTGTGCTGTAACTCAGAGCAGATTGCCATTGAGATTCTTGACATAGCTATAGAATGCTTTGTGGTTGTCTTTAGAGTCAGTGGCGATTTTGTTTTCATAACTAGCTTTGGAGGATTTTATGAGGGATCTCAGCTTCTTACTGAAGCTGACCAGGGAGTTTCTCCAATCATGGGATTTTACTCTTTTTTGCAACAGTTTCTTTCTTCTGTTGTAGAGTTTGTTTATGGCAGGGGACCACCAGATTGGCTTCCTTTTTTTGGAGGATAGCATCTTGGTTCTGTTAGGGATTGCACGATCCATGCACTCATGTAAGTGCTTATAAAGTGCATTTGTGTAGGATTCAGCAGTCATACCTCTATTGTCCGTCAGCATGGGTGTCGTGAAGTTTGCCACTTCTGTCTTAAGAAGTGTGAAGTTGGCTTTGGAGAATTTTTTACTGTGGTTTCCCTAATGGGGGGGGGGGGGTTAGGGGAGGGATGTAGATGTCTAGGGTGATTAGCTTATGGTCGGATCTGACCAACGAGGAATTGACCTCTGGTGTGGAGCACCAGTTGCCCATGTTGGTAATAACCAGGTCTAGGATATTGCTGCCCCTGGTGGGGGTGTGGATAAGTTGATCCATGGCATTGGAATTTATGAATTCCAGAAAACGTTGAACACAAGAGTTGGTACACGAGTAGTCTTCCCAGTTAATGGTAGGGTAGTTGAAATCGCCCATTATTAGGGTGTTAGGTTGTACCCTAATATTTTCCAGTGTATTAAGAAATGAGGAGTGGGAATCCTGGGGCATGGTGGGGGATCTGTAGCAAGCTACAATTTGGATTGCGGTCTTGCCCAGAGTTAGTTGCACTTGGATAATCTTGGATGCATTATGCTGAGCAACTAGCCTGGAGGTGTGGATATCCATAATGAATATGGACACGCCTCCGCCTTTAGTGTTTCGGTCCAGGTTAGGTGGCCGAAAGGTGTGGTATGAATTATAGCCTGGTAATGCAGGGGTACTCTCAGGAGCCTTGAACCAGGTCTCTGTCACTGCGCAGATGTCGATGTTCTCCATTTTAAGGAGTGCCTCGAGAGAGTTCATTTTGAGGTTTAGACTTCTAGCATTGAGTAGCAATACCCTCAGACTCTTCTTGCCTGTACCTGTTAGGGTGGTGAGTTTGTCATTTGAACCTTGTCTAAAAAAGGCACTATAGGGGTGGCTAGAGCCTTAGCCAGTATCCGGAATCCCAGGGGCGACAGGTGCAGGCCATCTCTGGCAAAGCATCGTGGCTTGTCGATCATGTCATCCCAGGCAGATACTGGATCCCATTAGAATGACACCAGAAGCTTAGCCAATTGTTGAAGTCAATCATTTTGTCCTTGTACTGTGGTATCATTCTGGGTGATGGCAGGATGCTACTCAGGGCTAGGGTCATACCTGCCTGAGCTACAAGATTGGACAGCTCCTCAAGTCCCTTTTCATGTAGTCCAAGGAGGTACGTCTCGGGTCATTCATACCAACATGGACAATGACAGAGTCATATTTGTACTTGTTGTGGAGTGACCTGAGTGCATGCGTTATGTGGCGGATCCTGGCACCCGACAGGCAGCTGACAGTAACTTTCTTCTTGTTTAGCCTGGTGAGTGGAACATCAGTGTGCCTGACTATAGAGTCACCTATGACTAGAGTGTTGGGGACGTTGTTATGCCTTATGGGCTGTGGTTGAGTGGCACACTGAGTTTGTGGGCTATGTGTCATTTGGGTTGTGTTGGGGGGGTGGAGGTTGCTTGTGTTTCTGCTTTGGAGGTCCCTGTTGCTTGGGCATGTTTTTACTGAGAGCCTCTTCAAATGTAGGTGTGTGTTTTGTGTTATAACCTTGCACTGCCAAAGTAGTCTACATGGCACTAAACCTCGTCTCTGGTACTTCATGGATATCTACACTCTGCAGAGGAGAGGAAGGCTTGCAGGGAGTGGAGTTTCTTATTACTATTTTCTAGCACTCAGTAGTATCTTCAGGAACTCCTGCAGTCCACAGATTAGGCAAGAATTGAGTAAACACGGTCATTAAAATGTAAAACAACCACATTTAATTACAAACGGTAAGTGCTTTCACTAAATAGCTTCATCAGACCATGAAACAGACTGGTATACAGAACATTTAAAAACATAAAAGAACCAATCAAATGGTTCAAATTGATGACATCACAACCTAGTTCAAATCACTACACTGTATCAGAGCCCCCTAGTGGATAGACGAGATATAAAACTTGTATCCAGTTCCCAAATTTTGCATGAACAGTAAAGTAACACAGTTCATAACAACATATCCATTGCTTAGCTAGAAAGCTAATCTACTTCCTCTTTTAACTGCAAAGTGATAATCACTCGTCAAAGTAAAATTCATGTGCATCAAAAGCTTAAAAGGGCATAATCGCTCCTTGAAATGCGAGACAAGTGTTAATTGTAAGATACTACTAATGCAGACAGTCAGTGGCACTCTGTACAAAAGATGTTAACAGTAACTTTCAGAAAAGCTTCATGAGCACTGTCATGCAGTCAAAAAATACATAGAATAAACATAACACATATAAGATGTATGGTATATGTTACACAAACCTAAAACCTACTCAATTAAGGCAAATATGCCTAAACTCCATGGTCTTGGTAACAAACCATATGGTGCATTAGAAAGCTATTGCACCTTATTAAGCACTTGATTTATATGAATATAGATAACATTATTTGCATATGTTTACAGAAGTATTATATATATATTGAAGTATTCAATTTAATATTATTGTCACTTTCATGCTATACACAGTCATATTTTGACTACTTTATTACTTTTTTATATATTTAAAATTTATATGTTTTTAGATCACTTAATTTATATATATATTAATTTTTTACCTAATTACTAGATTATTTAAACTTATTTTATTTTACTCTTGGAACATTAATGAATTTAAATATTATTAAATTGTACTGGTTAGGATTTACATTTTGATATATTTACATATTTTGACTAATATAAAGCTTAGTGGGGTTTAGCTATAGTGAATGTATGAAGTAAGTTTGCTTTAATTTATTTGAGACTGATTAGCGAGTAAATTGATTAATTGTTCCAATTTGGTGATGCATTTCTACTATAATAAGTATACTGGTATGGTTTATATTATGTCTGATGAAGTCTGCTTCTTGAGCCGACGAAAAGCGCTTCACGTTAATAAAGATACGTTTATCCTGTGGCTACACTTGTTTGGCTTGGCGAAAGTTGACTGCTCCTGTTCTTTTTGTTTTTCTCAGTTTGCGTCTTCAGTTTGTAGCGTGAATATGTAAATATCAGATAAAAACTGGTACTCTTCTTAGAAGAGACAAAGCAACTACTCAACACATTAATCTAGGGACGAAACCATAACTAGTCACATATCTAGGATGTAAGTGTACTGCTGTTATAAATGACTACCAAATGATTTCAACACAAAAATCTTAATGGCATAAAGAGGTATGTCCCTAAATTCTGCATCATACCCTCACTATGCGTTATATGGTGTATACATCAGTCTGTATATCGTATAGAAGACTTTTGAAGAGTAAACAGTCTATTTATAATTGATGTATGTTTCCATAAACCTAATACATGGAGGGTACATATATCGTGCTTTACAACATTAATTTGTGAAATAAATATCTCTAATATGTAACAATGGGTCAGCACTGAAGTGTATTCGACCCATAATGCTTAGCTGTGATGTTCATATCATAATAGAATGTTCACAGTATAACATTACCATACTAATCTTTAAAGTGCAGCTTTATACACACACCAACATTGTCTAGAGAATTACATATGTTTAAGAATACCTCAAGTATATACGATAGGTAGAGGCAATGAGCCTAGAAATTTAAAGATTAGTATGGTAATGTTATACTGTGAACATTCTGTTTTGATATGAACATCATAGCTAAGCATTATGGGTCGAAGACACTTCAGTGTCGACCCGTTGTTACATATTGGATATATTTATGTATTTCACAATGTTGTAAGACACGATATATGTACCCTCCATGTATTAAGTTTATGGAAACATACTTACATCAATTATAGATAGACTGTTTACCCTTCAAAAGTCTTCTATATGATATACAGATTGATGTATGTACCGTATAACACATAGTGAGTGTATGATGCAGAGTTTAGGGACATACCTCTTTATGCCAATAAGATTTTTGTGTTGATATCATTTGGTAGTCATTCTACTATATTTATAACATCAGTACACTTGCATCTTAGAAATATGACTAGTTATGGTTTCGTCCCTAGATTGAATAATATAATGTGTTGAGTAGTTGCTTTGTCTCTTCTAAGAAGAGTACCAGTTTTATCTGATATTTATATATTCACGCTATCAATTGCCTAATAAGGTGCAATAGCTTTCTAATGCACCATATGTTTTTTTACCAAGACCATGGAGTTTAGACATATTTGCCTTAATTGAGTAGGTTTTAAGTTTGTGTAACATATACCATACATCTTATATGTGTTTTATTTATTCTATGTATTATTTGACTGCTTGACAGTGCTCATGAAGCTTTTCTGAAAGTTAACATATTTTGTCTTCTTCTTCTTCTTTCGGCTTTTCCTGGTTAGGGGTCGCCACAGCGGATCACGTGTCCTCTCATGATTGGCAGTGGAGTTTTACGGTGCCAAGTTGCCAGCCTGGCGCCCAACCTTCCACAGAAGGCACACACATGCACAGACTCACACCTAGGGCCAATTTAGAGTGTCCAATGCACATACAGCATGTCTTTGGGATGTGGGAGGAAACCGGAGCACCCGGAGGAAACCCACGCGACCACAGGGAGGACATGCATACTCCGCACAGAAGGCACCCCAACTGAGGATCGAACTGGAGAACTTCTTGCTGTGAGGCGACAACGCTAACCGCTGCACCACCAAGGCCGCCCTATTATTAACATCTTTTGTACCGAGTGCCACTGACTGTATTAGTAGTGTCTTACAGTTAACACTTGTCTCGCATTTCAAGAGCGATTATTATGCCCTTTTAAGTTTTTGATGCACATGAATTTTGCTTTGACAAGTGATTATCACTTTGCAGTTTAAACCGAAAGTAGATTAGCTTTTTAGCTAGGCAATGGATATGTTGTTATGAACTGTGTTACTTTACTGTTCATGCAAAATTTGGGAACTGGATACAAGTTTTATATCTTGTCTATCCACTAGGGGCTCTGCTACAATGTAGTGATTTGAACTAGGTTGTGATGTCATCATTTTGAACCATTTGATTGGTTCTTTTATGTTTTAAAATGTTCTGTATACCAGTCTGTTTCATGGTCTGATGAAGCTTGAAGATGTAATTAAATGTGGTTGTTTTACATTTTATGACTGTGGTTGCTCAATTCTTGCCTAATCTGTGGACTGCATTTATTATACTACTCTTTGTGACTTGCATTTATTTTGTCAGCAGTCACACAGTTCTTCTGTGCGGTACGGTATATTTAGTTTTTGTCATATTACTTAAAAAAAAGGCAGTGTGTGGGTGTAAAAGGTCTTTGCCAGTATCTGAAAACCTAGAGGAGTTAATTGCAGACCATTCCTGGCAAAGCAGCATGGTCTGTTAACCATGTCCTCACAAGCAGTCAAATATTGTACTTCCCCTGGATTGACCCCAGAAACTTAACCAGTTGTTAAAACTTATAATTTCTGTTGGCAATGTAGCATCATCCTTGGAGAATGTTGCCCTGTGCTAGCCTCATACCTGCCTGAGACACATAATCAGTGAGCTCAATCATGTCTCACTTCATATAGTCAAGGGGAGGATACATCTCTGGTCACTACCACCCGTATAAATATGACAGAGTCATACTGGTACCTGTGGATCAGTGACCTGAGTGCCTGTGTGACTTGGATCCTAGCCCTGGAAAGGCAGCTAACCGTGGCGCTCTCCTTACTCAGTCTGGAGAGGTGGACTTCGGTGTGCCTCACTATAAAATCACCAATGACCAGGAAATTTGGCCGTATGCTGGTTTGCCTTAAGGGCTTAGCAGTGGAGGCTCTGGATGCAGTGTTACTATATACAACTGAGGGTGATGTTTTAACGGAGTGTTTACATGATTGCTGAGGACCCTTTCTTTGATTGTACTGTGCAGGAGATCTTAGTGTTTTAGGAAGGTTAAGTGCCTCAGCATAATTGGTTTTATGTGTAGGGTCTTTATCCTGTGGTGCAGGTGTGGTGCAAGTGTCACTGACAACCTCTATAGAATTAGTTTTGGTTGTATGATAGAGTTTTGCCTCTGGTGTTGGTGTATTTACATCTCTTACATACTGTATCTGTTTTATTAAGAATAAGTGAGTTGTCAGTGTATATGAAGCAATTGCTACAATGCCTCAGAATATCCATCTCAACCAGACTAGCCACAGAAAGGGACAGGAAGTGCATATCTATGGCTACTGATCTACTAGGGAGGAGTAAGGAAAACTTATTAAATATTGAACAAATCAATAAGACAAGGAACTTGATGAGCAACGCTCAGCTATGGGCAAACTAGATGCTGTCATAGTTTAAAAGACTGTCTGGACAGTAATGCCACAAGAGTGTAGACCACAAACTCTCCTAATGTAAAATACCTGGTTTGGAACTCAAGTGTTTTAAATCAGAACAAAGATACTTGGAACAACAGACACAGTAAGCCTTCACCAGCAGTTCCCTGCTCAGAAGAGTGGAAGCTACCCTGTCCTCTCACAAGAGTGTAGACCACAAACCCTCTTAATGTAAAGTAATTGGCATGGAGCCCAAGTGCTTAAACTAGAACTTAGGGTACTTTTATAATAACAGACACAATAAGCCTTCAACCAGCAGTTCTGAACTCCGAATGATGTAAGCCACCTCTCCTGCCAAAAGAGTGTAGACCACAAACCTTCCATTTGTGAGATAACTAGTTTGAAGCCCAAGTGCTTAAATCAAAACAGAGGTTTAGAATACGTTGCATTTTAATCAGGCTACTAACAAGCAGTAATAAATGCAGCAAAAAAAGCAACTGAAGACTTTAACAATGTGCAGCAAAAAGCTAAATAAAGTAGGAAGAAGCACAGATACAGTAAAAGCAGTTGAATAAAGTGCATTTTTTAAGTACTTGGGAAGGGAGGAAACAAAATATAATTCAAGTTGAAAAGACCCAGGCTGAGGGCCTTCCCAGCTGATTTCTCCGTGCTCAGTAGAATGAGCTGATGAGATGGGACAGAGAGGAGTGTCCAAAATCAGATTTACAGTGGTAGTGGGCAACGCAAAAGCCACAAAGTATAAAAAGTACAACAGTAGGATGTGTGAGTGGTGTAAATCAAATGCAGACATAGATCAGCAATAGTCAGGCAGAGAACAGCAAGTCAAACATGCACTACAGTTAAATAAAGATGTCTTTAAATATTTCCAGTTTAATTGGGAATGCTGTTTCTCAGCTCCTCTCACTATTTACCTGGATGTTATTAATTGTCTGTAGAGAATTCTTTTGTAACTTTTCTAACTGATCCTAGCCAAAACGTCTTAAAACTCAAAAAAAAAAAAAAAAAAAAAAAAAACTTAAAAGAAAATTCAGTAGAAGAAAAAGATAAAAAATAGAGCCAACCAAACCCTAAATGAATAACTGAAATCCAAAGAGAAATGCAGACAGAGATCAACAATAGTGCATATGTATTGAGATAGTTACAGAAATGTGAAAAATATGCTTAATTGTATTATTAGCAATATAAATAATACTAAATATTAATGAAGATGTGCAACTTACAGTGTAAATATCAGACAGTTATCTTCAAGAACATCAAAGGTTCTTGCAACAGTTTCTTAGTTTTTGAAATATTAAGTACATATAGAATATTGTTTATTTTCATAATTACCAATAGCCAGCTAACAGTATCTCCTGTATGTGATATAAATGAACACTGAAAATGAATTTTGTCATCTCCCACCATGGAATTTCATACCATAACCCTCAAAAGCTCTTGGGGTTCTCAGCTAGGAAAATATGAACATAAATATGAATAACTGGCAAACTGATTGATTTCTCTAATGCAAGACATCTTACATTAGCATTCTTAGTGTTATTTTAATTCTTTGCATTTTCTAATGCTGCCTATTATTGGCTGTTAAGCCACTTGGTTAAAGAAGCCAGGCTCCAAAAGGTCTGGATGCTATAAGGAACTATTGGTGTGAATTGTAAGTATTCAGAAATGGTGATTATAAACTTGAATGAGCTAAAATGGGTTCCGTTCAGAAGCTCAAAATACTGAAATCTGGAATTTCAGTATTTTGAGCCCAAGAAGCCGAATCCACATAATAGGGAAAGTTTAGAAGCGCGAAATTCAAAACCTTGAATACCGGAGGTTTTGAATTTCACGCTTCTAAAGTTCCACTGTGGTTATGTATTCAGGTAAGTGTGTGTGTGTGTGTGTGTGTGTGTGTGTGTGTGTGTGTGTGTGTGTGTGTGTGTTAAGGGGTTTGGGTAGGAGCTGTGGTGTGTGTCGGTGTGTTTTGTTGCTGTGATGTGTGTGTGCGTGTGTGAAGAGAAAGTAGCTTGTGCGGTGGTGGTTTGTGTGTGTTTGTATGTAGTGCGACCTCGGAGTGAGAATATTTAAGTGGGGGGGGTGCAGGTGGGCTTGCCCCCCTGCTTTTATGTAGTAGAGTGATTGTGTATGTGTGTGTAGGTGTAGTAAAACCACAAAATTCAAAACTTCCGGTATTCAAGGTTTTGAATTTTGCGGTTTTTAGTTTTCGTTGTTTTGCGGATTCCACTTCTTGGGCTCAAGATACTGAAATTTGAGATTCTGAAGTGAATCCATTAAAACACCTGTCCTGAAATGGCCCTTATTCTTTTAACCATTTCTGAAATTCAGGTCTTATTCATTTAACTGTCTTACTTAATTTTCCATATGTTTCCTACCATACCATCTTCCCCTATTATGCTTCTCTGAACTTGAACAGCTTTCTGTTTTAATTTTCTTTTATGACTCAGCAAAATAAAGATAATTTTCATGCTGTGGATTTGTAGAGTCAGTTTCATTGTACTATCGGTTATAACTTTTTGAAAGGACCAGTGAGTTTTCTTTTCTTTTATGGAGAGTAGTGAGGACAAAAGATGTCAAGTCAATGTCTCTTTAAGTGGTTATTTAACTGCATGGCTTTCTTTTTTGATAGGTATGAAAAATCCTTTTGAATGGTCCCAAAGGCCATTTGTATAAGGAAAATGTTGACTTTTATAGACTTTTTTAGGAATGTCAGTAGATAATGTTTTTTTATATGGAAACTTGGTCTGCCTTACATACATTTGCCAATCCTAAATTAGGGGTTATCTGCAGATCTAAAACTTCCTTTTCCAGATCAGTTTTGTTTATGTAGTGACTGGGTCTACTATTAAGTAGGCAGGTCTGGAGAACTGCTTGAGATTCAGTGCTTGCAGAGTTCTTGTTGCCAGTGTGTTTTGTAACGATTTGCAGTTAAATAAAGTAGTCACTGCTACCTTAGTAAGTGAGACAGCAGTATGGCAAGCAGGTGGTTACGTGCTTGATCCACCCTTACTTCCAGTCTTATTTTTGTATGCCTCCTCAGGATTGTGATTGGTGTAATGTTGTGCAAAACCTCCACTCTTGGCCTCTGGGTTTTCTTTTGTGTTTGCATTATTCTGTACATCAAAATTGTAACTTCAGCAAGACATGTAAAAGTCAAGAGAGTGACTATCCAGAATAGATGGCTGATGCAGCCAAGGGACTGTGGTCCTAAAACAGCAGGGGGTACATATTCTGAGGCACAGACTTGGAGATCTTGGATGAAACAGTCCTTACACTATTACTGCTGCTGTAGTGCTGTCGACTATCTGACAGGAAACGTTTCAATGCATCCTCTTATCTCTCTTGGCAGAATCAACTGCCATTGTCACTTTTATTTTTTGTTTGTTGTAGAAGAGCCTGCAGTGACAATAGCCTCTCCAGAAGCCATAACACTGAAGGAAGTGGAACCCATTCTGATGCCAGAGACTGAGGTTAGTACTCTTGTTTTGTTTTATTTTATTTGTATTTGTGCACTGGTGTAGAGCAGTGATTTACATGGACCTTATTCAGACTCTGCCCAGGAGTACTTATCTGGTTAAATGATTTCATAGGTTCATAGGTTCATACTAGGCTATCTGCCCAAGGGCATTTATAAGCCTAGCCCATAGTTATTTGGCTTTCGCCACCCCTTTAGTTTGAATAAAACTATGCCTATTATTTTGCTGTGCCTCTGTCAAGCAGTGACACTGAAGTAATCCCTGGGGTATATCTGCGATCCCCCATCCATTGGTCAAGATTCCTCTTGAACAAGGCCAGCGAGGTGCTCTGCCTCACATGTACCGGGATTTTGTTCCACAGCATAGGGAGTCTCTGGGTGATGAATCTGTCCCTCCAGCATGTTCTATTAATAACCGTGTCAAGGTTTAAGTCACCGGCTTGTGGTTCTGAGGGATCTAGATTTTTTGAGGTGAAGCATATTCATCAAATCAGGGTTTGACATGGCCTTATATGTCAGGCACAGGTCACCTCTGAGCATGCGGTATGAGACTGAATAGAGCTGGAGTTCTTTCAGTCGGGCAGCATAAGACATATTTTTGAGACCCTTTATCCTTTTGGTGAGGAACTTTTGGGGCCTTTCCAGCTGCTGCAGGTGTCTGGTCAGATACATTCCGAATGGGGCATTGTACTCAATCATAGGTCTAATGAGTGATGAGTACAGGGGGGCGATGACCTCCCTTGATCTAGATGTGAATCCCTTCATGATCAGGTGGGCAATGTAGAAGGTTTTCCTAACTACTTTAGCAACATGAGTGTCAAACGAAAGGCTACTGTCAACCTGGGTCCCCAGATCCCTGATGACTTCTTCTGTGCTCAGTGGATTGCCACCTATATGGTAGCTAGGGGTAACCTTGTTTTTCCCGAAGGGTATGACTATGCATTTCTTGGCATTTAACTTTAGGCCATGGCTCTGGCACCAGTTATCCGTTTCTGTGTTCAGAGTCACATAGTTGGGCAATAAACCCTGAAGGAATCAAACCCTGGACCATTGGACTATATGAAACAGTTCTTTAACAGTTCATTTATCCTTCACTCCAACTGCCTGTTCTAGTTGTGCACAGACTTCAGAGTCGGGTCTATATCACTTCATCGAACACTCTATTTAGCTAATCCTTATTCATCAAACTCACTATTTAGCGAATCCTTGTTCATCAAACTCACTTTAGCGAAAGCTCACTTCAGCAATTGTTTCATCAAATTTTCCCACAGAAAAAGAGGCTAGTGGGCCAGCTAGCAACTGTACCAAACACTACAAAATTTTAAACTCAGCTAAGTGGGGGACTTTGCCGTCACACCCCTCTAACTAAATATATCAACTCCGAGATTGCAGTACAGTGGGGAAAAGGGCAAATTCCCGATGATGGCCAACTACTTCCTTTCCCCATGAGAAAATTTGCTGAAACGATCATTGAATTCAGCTTTCACTAAAGTGATTTTGATGAATACGGATTCGATATATAATGTTCAAAGTGATATAGGCCCCTTAAGAGTCCTGACAGATTGCCAGTATTTTTTCCTTACTAGTCACCATAAAATGTAGAGTATCCTACAAGTATGTGGCACAAAGAAGTTAAACCAGTGATATTTGAATGTGTTCTTACAGCTGCCCCTTCTACATTTGTCAGTGTGCTGATTTTTGTGGCAGTTCTTTAAAGGAGGAATTATCTGTTTTAAGTTTCAGCATTAGGTTATGCCAATCATTCTTAAAGCAGAAATGTTCTGTAGTTTATGCACTTTTGAATTCCTGCCAGAATGTTTGCATTCAAAATCTTTCCGTCTCTAGTATAAATGGATTTTTTTATGCTGAAAACCTACCTTTGCTACTGTTGAAAAAATACATGGCAGTGGTTTAGGTAGTTTTCACATGACTTTCTGAAATGGGCTTGACACATGATGACCGATTAAAATTTCTGAGTCTACACATATAAGATCATGTCCATTTCAGCTGTCACCATTGTCTTATATAAAGCATCTGGTCTTTGCCTTAGTTTAAAGCCTTCATAATTCCTGTCAATGTCAACAGCTTCTCTTTAGAATTTTTTAAGGAAAGCAAATGTCTTCATGATGGGAAAATGAAAGAAAAGACCTAAACCTCTCAAGTTTGCACTGTTCTTACTTGATCTGTTGTAACGTCTAGCTATACATGAAAAAGATTACTGTTCTGTCAGTTAAAAATTGCAAGCTGCAGATACTGGCAGTTCAAAATCAAGGCTTTACAAATAGCTTGCCATCTTGTAAAGATGGCATATAACAAAGTGTTGAGTAAAGAGCACTGGCACAACGAAAGCGGCGTGTCACCAACAGCAGTACACTTACGGTGGCAAAGTATCACCTGTCCATGGGCATCTGATTCAGGATTGATATGTAAAAGTTAAGATGGTGTATGGAACCATATCTGGTATTTCATAGAGAGAGGGTTTCCTTTTCAAAGAACTCAAGTTTCTTTATGAAGGTGGTTCATAGGTGTTTACTAGGGTATCACCACAAGAGACATTTTAAACCTAGCAAAGCTTATCCCCAAATTTTACAAAATATTGCTGACATGTCAGTACCCCAAGGAATTTCACTGTTATTATACAAACTTGTATACATGCACTGTTCACAGGCTGCCTCTATCCATTATGGGGCATAGGTGCTAAACCAGGGATAAATTTGCAATTTTGCCATCCTTTTTTCCAAGTTAGGTTTGAATAGGTGTGGGGGGATGAGCTTCTCTTCGCATGAATGGGAAGCTTGTTCCAGAGAAGGGGTCATTTTTGAAACTCATACCTGTCCCTCCAACATGTCCTGTTTTTTTGAGGGAAAAGCTTATGTTCTTGGAACAGGTATATCTGATGGCATTTGTTTTGCAGATGTGCAACCAATCCATCAGTCTGGGATCAGATGATGCCTTGTAGGCTAGGATTTGTAGGTTTTGTTATATCTGCATATCAGGCTTCTGTTTTTTTTTCTTCTTTGTAATGGCATCAGCTAAGGGGAAAGAGGGTCCTTTGCAACCTGCTCTTGCAGGAATCATAGGTATTGACTTCAGTAGGTATATGAGTTTATGAAGACAGAACCATTTGTCTTCTCCTTTGCTCTAGGGAGCAAGAGCTTGTAATTGCGAAGTGACCACTTTCAAAGTGTATTGCCCACCAACCTGCTAAATGCCCATTTGTAAATGCTGTAGTTAGAACACACTTCACAAGAGATTGACTCTGTCCAGTGTTTTGCTTAAAGAATATTTCAACTGTGGACGTTTGTACTTTGTTCATTTAGTCCTTGGTACCTACCTTCACTAAGCATTATTGTCTTAGCCATGAGTTGGGAATTCAGGGCTTGTTTGGGAAGCCAAAACTTCAAAACCTAGCTGTCTTGGTTCTGTGCTTCTGTTATCCTCAAGGGCTTCCATGTTTGTATTATTTGTGATGCAGCCCAGCAGAGGCCTGATTAAGAAGGTGCTTGACATCTGGGAAAGGTTTACATTCTTTCCATTTTTTTTTTTGGATCTAGACACTATCTGACCATCAAGCCTCTCCCTCGTCTCTGTTGCTCCATTAGATTTCCCAGTGGGTGATAGCACTACGAAATTTTCATTCCCCTCAGAGTGAAGGTCAGACATAGTGGGAATGGTGCCTTCAGCCATGTGAGGATCTAGGATTTTATTTTATGGTCTTTCCGCTCCTCTGTTTTTAAACAGGTTTATTAATTTCAGATGTATTTAGTAACAACATGAGTACACACAGATAAATAGAAAAACAAACTGCAGACATTTTTCTTTTTTGTGCATTGTACATGGGTTTTCTTTTTAACAGTTATCATTTGCTCCAACATTGCATGAATTGCTCAAGTCCTGCCTTCCCTGAAATTTCACTTCTCCTCCTCCTCCTGAATGTTATTCTGCATGTATTGTTCCCAGAAATTCCATTTAGTTTTCTCCTTCCCTTTTCTAATGACTCCCTCTCCAGTTTTTATTTTCTTTATAGCATTCAGTACTTAGTTACAGTTGGTTTAGATTTTGATTTTCTAGTAATGGATTTTTTTTGGCAGCCAATAACATTAAACTTAGTAAGGCCTTACATTGTCTAGGCAGTTCAATTTCTATATCCTAGCTCAAAATAATTTTCTTAGTTATGGTAATTTGCCCCCTCCCCCCAACTTTTCTGACAAAGTACTCTGAAGAGAATTTTTAAATTCTGCCGTCTTTCTATTCCGTCCAAAAACTGTTCACAAGTACTCCTCTATTTCCCATCACACCTCTGTCATTTGCTATGTATACCTGAAGAAGAATTCTGTGAAGTTTGTTTGGGGTCTAAAGTAGCTATGCAAAAAACCTGTCTTTCGGCTTTTCCTGGTTAGGGGTCACCACAGCGGAACTCAGATCTGCCTAGAGATTGGCAGTGAATTTTTACGGTGTCGAGTTGCCAGCCCGGCGCCCAACCTTCAAAGAAGGCACACCCACACACTCTTGCACCTACCTGCACGTCTTTAAATTCACTTGACCAAACATCTATGTAAAAATACTAAACCTTATAGATTTTGTTGTATACTTGGGAGCCATAAAATATTCTTCTATTGCTTTATATATTGCATTTCCATTCTCATTTCCCAGTCTTCTAATGTCCTCTGATTGATTTTTATAGTTACCATGCATCATTTTATATGCCCTAATAATTATCCCTTTTTAACCGCAGCTTCTTTTCTAGACACAACTAAAAACGCAACCAGAGCTGTTTTTAACATCTCATCCCTTTCTCTTTGCCTGTACTCTGACATCAATCGTTTGTAGGGAAAGCAGTCTACAACCCACAAATCAAACTTTTTCTTGGTTTCATCCATGTCTATTACCTTTCTCCTACCTAGCTTTTTGCTGTCAGTGCCTTAGCTCCTTTGCTAATTTTCTCCAATAAATTCCAGCCCCTCTTGCCTGTTTATAGGTTCATATGTAGCTACTAGGCTATCTGCCCAAGGGCATTTATAAGCCTAGCCAGAATGTGTTGGCTTTCTCCTCCCCTTTAAATTAGTTTCCTGGGCCTCTGTCTAGCAGGGCCACTGAAAGGATCCCAGGGGTAAACCTACGATTTCCCATCCACTCATCAAGATTTCTCTTGAAGAGAGTCAGCGAGGGGCTCTGCCTAACATAAATTGGGATTCTATTCCAGAGTGAGGGAAGTCTCTGAGACAGGAATCTATCCCTCCAGCATGTCCTGTTTATTGTTGTGCTGAGGTTTAGTTCACTGGAGCCTGTGGTTCTAAGAGATTTGGTTTTCTTGAGGTGGAGCATGTTCATTAATTCTGGGTTGGACATGGCCTTATACGTCTGGCAGAGATCACCTCTGAGCAGGTGGTAAGCAACCGAGTAAAGCTGGAGTTTTTTTAGACTAGCTGCATAGGGCATCTCTTTGAGGCCCATGATCCTCTTGGTGAGGTACTTCTGTGGTCTTTCCAGCTGTTGCAGGTGTTGAGTAAGGTACATTCCAAATGGGGCACTGTACTCTATTATGGACCTAATGAGTGATGAGTAGAGGGGCACAATGACCTCTCTTGATCTAGAGGTGAACCCTTCGTGATTAGGTGGGCTACATAGAAGGAATTTCTAACTACTTTGGCAATGTGATTATCGAATGAGAGGTTGCTATCTACTTGGCTCTTCAGGTCGCTAATTACATCTTCCGTACGTAGTGGATTACAACCTATGTGATAATTCGTGGGCACTTTGTTTTTCCCAAAGGGGATGACTATGCATTTTTTGGCATTCAGCTTGAGGCCATGGTTTTGACACCAGGTATCTGTCTCTGTGAGATCCTTCTGGAGGATGTCTGTGTCAGCCGGTGAGTCGATTATGGCCCCCAGTTTGCAGTCATCTGCGAACTTTGTCAGCCATAGTCCTCCGTGCTTGCCTGTACCTCAGAGAAGTATATACCGAACAGGAGGGAGCCCAGGACCGAACCCTGTGGGACGCCACTTGTAACTGGTTTAGAGTGGGACATGGCACCCGCGACTCTGACCATGTGTGTTCTATCCGTGAGCCAGTTGGCCACCCATCTCATGACATAGGGGTTAATGTTCAAGCTGATGAGCTTATCTATGATGCCAGAGTGTGGAATGGTGTCAAAGGCCTTAGTGAGGTTCATGTTGGCTGTGTGGACTACCTTTCCTTCATCTATGGCCTTGGTAACTGTTTCAAGGAAGTCAACTAGGTTTAGTAGGCAGGATCTGCCTTTAACAAAGCCGAATTGGGTAGGGTCTAGTGTCTGGAGGTTCCCAATGTCTCTGTTTGAGTTCCATGATTATTCACTCCATAGTTTTGCAGACCAGGCTAGTCAGGCTTATAGGATGATAGTTCCCTGGTTCTGTTGTGGCACCACCTTTGTGGAGTGGGATGACTGTTGCTGTACGCCATTCTTTGGGTACATAGCCTGTGGTAAGGCTGAGTCTGAACAGTGAATTTAGGTGAGGGTTTAGTTCCTTTTGGAGTTCGTGTAAGATGCAGCCTGGGGCACCATCCGGTCCCATTGATTTGATGCTGTGTTCTTAGCTTTGGAGAGGGCTGTTTTTATCTGCATGTCCGTGATGTTTGGTGCTCTGCATTCTTCTGGGATGAACACCAGCCCTTTTGGGGGTGTGGGTAAAGTTTGCACTGAACTTGTCAGCCAGGATGTTGGCAATGTCCGTTGGTTCAGTGTATTTTTTGCCATTTTGCACTAGCTCAGAGCATATCTGAGAGTTACCACCTAGATTTTTGACATGGCTAAAGAAGGCTTTGTGGTTATCTTTAGAGTCCTTGGCAATTTTTCTTTCAAAACTGGCCTTGGATGATTTTATGAGGGATCGTAGATTCTTGCTAATATTGATCAGTGATGCCTTTCCATTTTGGGATTTAGTACTGTCATGTAGTAGTTTTCTCCTTCTGTTGTAAAGCTTATTTATGGCCGGGGACCACTAGACTGGTTTCCTTTTTTTGGAGGAGTGAGTTTTGGTTTTACTTGGGATGGCTCGATCCATGCATCCCCTGTAGATGCTCATAGAATGCACTTGTAAAAGATTCTGCGGTTTGGGCAGCATTATCCTTTAGCAAGGGGGCTATGAAACTTTCCACCACGGTCTTGAGAAGTGTGAAGTTGACTTTTGAAAAGTTTTTCACAGTGGTTTCCTTGACTTGGGGTGGGGTCGGGATGTGGATGTCCAGTGTGATTAGTTTATGATCTGATCTTACTAGCAAGGGGTTTACCTCTGGTGTGGAGCACTGATCCCCCATGTTGGTGATGATCAGGCCCAGTATGTTGTCACCTCTTGTGGGCGTGGTGATCATCTGTTCCAGGGCATTTGAGTTTATAAACTCTAGGAAGAGTTGGGCAAAGGAGTTTGTGCTAGAGTAGTTAACCCAGTCAATGTTTGGATAGTTGAAATCTCCCAATATCATGGTGTTAGGTAGGACCTTTGTATTTTCCAATGTTCTCAGTAATGCTGAGTGGGGGTCCTGAGACAAGGTAGGTGATCTGTAGCAGGCTATGATTTGAAAAGCAGCTTTGTCCACTGATAGTTGCACATGGATGGTCTCCGAGGCCTCGTGATGTACTACTAACCTGGAGGCGTGGGCATCCTTTATGAAAATGGACACCCCCCCCCCTCCTTTTGTATTTCGGTCCGGGTTCTTGGGCCGAAAGGTATGGTATGAGTTGTAGCCTGGTAGTGCTGGGGTGCTCTCTGGAGCTTTGAACCAGGTTTCTGTTACTGCACAGATATCGATTTGTTCCATGCTAAGGAGTGCTTCAAGTGCGTGCATTTTGAGGTTTAGACTTCTGGTATTGAGTAGCATTACTCAATATCTGGTTTCTTGTGTTGTTTATGGAGGTGGGTTTGTCTTTTGAGCCTTGCCTAAAAAAGGCACTATGGGGGTGGCAAGAGTCTTGGCCAGTATTCGAAAGCTTAGGGGCGACAGGTGCAAGCCATCTTTGGCGAAGCAGCGTGGCTTGTCGAGCATGTCGTCCCAGGCTGACAGACACTGGATCCCCTTTGAATGACACCAATAGCTTAGCCAATTGTTAAAACTGGTAATTTTTTTCTTCGCACTGTGGCATCATTCTTGGTGAGGGCAAGATGCTACTCAGGGTCAGGGTCATACCGGCCTGGGTAAATGATCAGAGAGCTCCTCTGTTTCTTTTCATGTAGTCCAGGGAGGTACGTCTCGAGTCATTCACACCAACATGTACAATGACAGAGTCATATTTGTACTTGTTTTGGAGTGACCTGAGTGCTTGTGTTATGTGGCGGATCCTGGCACCCAACAGGCAGCTTACAGTAACCTTCTCCTTGTTCAGTCTAGTGAGTGGGACATCAGTGTGCCTGACAATAGAGTCACCTATTACTAGTGTATTGGGTGTATTCTGCCTTAAGGGCTGTGGTTGCATGGCACACTGACATTGTGAAGTATATGATACGTGGTGATTGTTTGAGGGTGGAGGTTGCTTGGATGTCTGCTTTGGAGGTCTCTGCTGCTTAGGCAGATTTTTATTTAGAGTCTCCGAGTATGTTTTTGTGTATTTATGTGTGTTGTTTGCTGGTGCATGTGTGGCTGTTTTATGTGAGACTGGAAGTGTGGTGCAAGGGTTTCCCTTCTCCTCTTGACTGGCTGTTCCAGTCATGGGTTGAGAGAGCTTGGCCTCCAGTTTGGCTGTATAGTTGCATCTCTCACATATATTTGTGTTTGTTGGAAGGAGGAGAGGGTTGTCCGTGTACATGAGACAATTGTAACATTGCCTCAAGATTCCCAGATTCACCAGCTGGCCTGGAGAGTATACGTGAAACTGCCCTTTGGACATGCCTGTATGAGTAGCTGAACTGTTTTACTGATTGTCCAGTAGGGACGAACTAGGGAGCCTTGTACTATTGTATAGTAAAGGGGGAGGTGTTGTGTTAGCGTTTATTAGTACTTACTGAGAGCTTGGAGCAAGTGCTGGGCTGTAAAAGGAAGTTAGTGTGCTTAATTTGAGAGTTTTGACTAGTTATAAGGGAAAAATTTTACAGCAGACTTCGTGGAGCCTGGAATAGTTTAACCCTAAATCACAGAAACTCTAGAAAATCAGTGTTTTAGGCAGAATTAGCTAAAAGCAGCAACAAAATGCATAAAAATGATACTTAATCACTCCAAAGTCTCTCTTTTGTCTCTCTGCTGCTGTAGAACTCTGCAGGGCACCAGGCAGGAGCTTGCTGAGCTGTTTACTAGCCCATATCTGCAGTTTTTCTGTTTGTAAAATCTTCTTTCTCCATTCCTGTGTTGGTTTAGTTTTCCCCTCTTTATAAATATAATATCATGTATTGTTGCCCTTCCTAAGGGCCTGCATCCAAAATCCTATCCTGTATACTAGCACAAAAGCCTTGCAAATGTGTGTTTTATAGCAGGGAAATGAAAGAGATAGAAATTAGCCCAAAATGGCCAATAAACTACTAATTTCTGGGCTGAAACCACTCCTCCAGGGACATATAGACTGCTCAAAGCTCCCTCTCTCACAGTGAACAGAGAAACATACTTCTATCCAAGTAAGGTATGGGCAAACCCAGAAACTTGTAACACAGCCCTGAATTCAGCACTAACCTGAAAACTGGACTAAACTAGCTTAGAAAGGCGGGAAACTTAAGTATATATATATATTTTTTTTTTCCCAGAAAATAAAGCATATACAATAAAAAAAACACTTTAAATGGACAGAAATGGCTATCACACTTGAATGTGTAGCCTACAACAGTTAAACAGGTAATTTAAACACAAAAACATTTGTAACCATGTTTATTATATGTCACCATATTTTAAAATTGTACTATGTTCTACAGCTGTTTTACATCTGTTTTCTTCTTGTCTTGCGTCCTTAACTGGACTAATGTCTATATTTAAATGCTATGTTTTTAACTGTATAATGCAAATAATACTCAATGTGAAGCTTTTCTCCCCGGGCCTTCGCTGAAAACGGACTTGTGTCCAGTTGGACTCTCCCGGTCAACAAATGTAAATAAATAAAACTACTTTGTTAAAGTGCAGGCAGTAAAATAAGTACAATATGTAGCTGAAACAAGCTTTTTAAATCACAGAAACTCTAGAAAATCGGCATTTTAGGCAGAATTGGCTAAAGGCAGCAACAAAATGCAGAAAGATGATACTTAATCACTCCAAAGTCTCTCTTTTGTCTCTCTGCTGCTGTAGAACTCTGCAGGGCACCAGGCAGGAGCTTGCTGAGCTGTATACTAGCGCATATCTGTAGTTTTTCCTGTTTGTAAAATCTTCTTTCTCCATTCCTGTGTTGGTTTAGTTTTCCCCTCTTTATAAATATAATATGTATTGTTGCCCTTCCTAAGGGCCTGCATCCAAAATCCTACTGTCTCCTTATTTTGTGAATTACTCTCCCCACCTTGTTTCAACATCATTTCTGGCCAGTATGTTTTTTGCTTCAATGAAAGCACTCAAACAAGAAACTAAATTTTCAGAACCTCGTCATCCCCCATTTAACTTACAGCAAGCTATGTATATTTTCAAAAAAGTTTACCCCTCCAGATAGGAGCAATTGCCCTAAATGCACAGCTCCATCCACAGGCATTATCTAATCTAACATTAAGGTTATCCGTGCTAAAGTGCATATTTTAGTATGTTTTCCCACTTAAACTACAATCTGTTCTTTTATCAATATCTCACTCCCAGATATGAAAAACACTCATACTTTCAGTGGGATTTATTGGAGAAAATTAGCAAGGAGGGGGAAAATTACCATAAAAGAAAATTCTCTTGTGTAGAAAGCTGGCTATCCAATGCTCAGCTCCTACTCAACCCAAGTAAGACAAAAATTCTCCTGTTCCAACCTGCCAAAGCCACTCCAGAAGCTGAAGAACGGATTATATTAACTTTAACTTCTTTCCAATCTTACTGTATTGAATTTTAAAGCCTGGGTACCTTGCAACTAATAAGTCCTTTCTTGGTTTGCTGTATTTAATTCAGACAGTGATCACTGATAAGACACCACCCCCACCTCACATTTAAAATACTCCTGACTTGGACACTATACAAGATTGCTTTACAATTTACATCATATTTTTATACAAATATTAGTAAGATCAAAAACTGTTTTACTTTGTTACCTTTTCAGTGCATTGTGTGTTAAACGTTAATGACATTAAGTGGCATATAGACTTAAAGTGGGATATATGCTTTACATTCTACCCATAAGTTTATAGCACAGTCGTCAAAATTCCAGTCTTTTTTCAACCAGTTTTTCAAAACCACATTTCACGTGCCTGTTTCTATATTTAATAGTACTGATGCTTTATAGTTTCCCATTTATTCACTAATTTTATTGCTGCTGGTTTTCTTCTTGATCCTCCAAGTCTTCCGGCAGCAGTCTCTGGTTCTAGTTGTCAACTGCTATGTGTTTTTCTGTCACTCAAGTATTTTTCTTTAGTACAATGGAAAAGGTTTCACTGGCAATAGTCACTGTATGGGCTTTGTTACCGTTAGAAGAATGAGAAGCATTACACACTTCTGCTTGCTGACTCGCTGTTTGATGGCTAAATGTTATTTCCTCCTTAGCCAGGTATGCATCCAAAAATGGCTTTGATCCCCCCAGAAAAAAATATTGTGAAGAAAGCTGGATTCAGTAGCTTGAATCACATAACCTGCTTCTCAACATTCTGATTGATGGGGATAAACTTGTTTCTTTTTGGCCTGGTATACAATGAATACTCATTTTCCTTAATCACTCTGTTTCCCCAATTTTAATAATTTTCCTTTCTGACACAGTTTCATCAGGAGCAATGTTTTCTGTTATGATTACATCTTTACTAATATAGGTCTTATCTAATTTCACATGTTAAGATTTGAAGTATACACATGGTGTGCCCTCTCAGTTAACAAATTCTGATGTGGAATGCCAGTCTAGATGGCTTACCTGTGCTTTCACAAAATTAATGCATTCTGTTCCATCCAGTTTCTCTGTTGCAGCAAAAATATTAGGGTTTCTCTCCATGCTGTTTCTTCTATCTGTACTTATCTTGAAGCCTCATGCTCAGCCTTTTTTTTTTTCATTTCAGCTTTTGATTTTGCAGTTTTATCAGTTCATCCAAATAGCTAGTTCACACTTTTTGTATTTTCCTAGCCTTTTATTTGACTTTACAGTATTTCTTCAGTGTTTCATATAGTTTAAATTCTTTGAGTATATTTGATAAATTTTTTTCTCTAAATTAATGGAAGCCATCTCCTGTATCAAAACTGAAACTTGAACTGCTTTTTGCTGAGTACTGTGTGATTCTTCTTAGCCAGAGTTGTTTCTTTTCCGTTTCGGTTTATTTTCCCTTAACCATCTTCACATTTATTTGCTGGCATCCAGCCAGTATATTTACTAGCCAGTAATTGAATTTTTCCCAAATGAATAACTTTAACTTGCTTATTTTCACAGTTGCAGTTTTCATACTGGATGAGATTTAATAGCAGTGTGCGGCTATCTTGGAAGTCCTTCATGGTTAAACTTTGAGTTCAGTGCAACTGTAGGACCTAGCAGTGTGGATCTTCGTGGTAGGTGTAACACACATGCTCTTGCTCTGTTAGTTATCTATAAAGGAGACAGTTCTTGATGAGTCTGGGATATTCCCCAACCATTCCCTTACTTATAGGTGATCTGTTCTTCCTGGCTTTGAATGATGGATTTCCTTGGGGAGTCTAACAAGTATATATCACTTATTAACAGTGAAAGTCCAAAATCTTCAGTCTCATTTCAGGATGGTACTCAGTAGTGACTAATGTGCCAAATTAGTGGGTACAGTGGATGAGCTGAAACTTGGTATCATGTTGTATGCCAGATACAGTGTGCAGATCATGGGAATCTCTGAGAAAAAATGCAGAATGCTGACTGGCAGGATAAAAGTAACCATAGGATCTGTAAAGGTTTGGTTTCTTATTTAGGACATAAGTTTGTATGCTGTGCACCATGTTTTTTTAATGAGTTTTATGTCACAAACTTTAATAGTCTCATTCCAGATTCACAGGATATTCTGCACCTACCTTTCTGCTCATACCCCCTTACTATATCACTGTAATTACAGTGTGCTCTGTTTAACAACTGATAATTATTTATGATGTTAAATTACCTTTGTTTTTGTGGCATAAATTATTTTATTTTAACTAATAGCCTAGATGTTAAAATTGTCTGTGTATTGCATTCATGTTGACAAGAAAAAAAGAATATGGGGCAGCCTCTGTGTAAAATAATATGGACAGTGAAAGATCCATTAATCTCTAAGATGTTTGAGCAAAGAAGACTTTGGTGACAATGTTTTTGACCAAGAAGGCTTTTCAGCAGAGCTGTAGTATATGCAGCGGGCTTGGCCTGTTATTTTGGGGAAGATATCAGTCCTTACAGCTGGCTCGACCATCAGTGGTAAATTGTATTTTGGCCATAGCGTATTTTTGTCATAAATGGTGTAGTCAGCTGCTGAGTGTGCCATACTGTCCCACTCAGCCATTGCTGGCACCTATAATTTGGCCTATATTTTAAGTTAATATTTCTACAAGTTTAAGATTATTCTCACGTGCTTAGCAAACAGTTATTTCAATAGCTGAGCTGTCATATAGTCTTTTGGCATGCAGACTTGTTTTTGAAAGCAGTGGTTGCAGTGAAACTTTTTTTTTATTCTTAAAAATAAACTATTTCCATACTTTTTAAAATTTTAGTATGAGAAAGAATTACCAGAAATTACTGCCCGTGAGATCCAGATGTTGATTGACCAGGGGGAAGCAGGTCTTGCTGAGGAAATAGCAAAAGTGGAAAAACCTAAAGAGCCATCAGGTAAGCAGAGGATCAATTGCTGATCGAGATATTGTTGCCTTTCTTTTACTGAAATGTATGGTGAAATGTTGATTGTCAATGTTGCATATAAAAAGGAGATTAAATGTTGCTTTGTGTTACACTTAGGAGCTTTTTGTCTCTGTTTTAAATTATGCGCTTGTGTGTATAAATATATACAGAGAGATAAATATAGTGTATACATGTGTGTGTCTGTGTATGTATGTATATATATATATATATATGTGTGTGTGTGTGTGTGTGTGTGTGTGTGTGTGTATATGCATATTTATCTATAATATAGGTTTACTATCAACATTTCAGTCAACAGTCACTCGAACTGGGATGGTCGAAAGACTGTTTTCCAGTTCGCGTAACACCAAACTGAATATGTTGGACTCCACAACAGCGAATGCAAGTGTGCATTCGTTGTTGTGAGGTTGACAGACTGTTTGGAGATCGTATCCCTTTCCTCACTGTAGTGCAATCTCGGAGTTTGTATATATAAGTAGCAGGAGGTGGGGCTTGCCCCCCTGCAAAACTTTAGTTGGAAATCACTGGAAGGCAAGGTATGTTGGGTAATGTCGAATATCGACGTGTCGACATTACCATTTTCATTATTTTGCATAGATGTTTTTATTTTCACTGATGTTTTTTGAGAAAGTCATTACTTGACCAACTGAGTAAACCATATGTATTTCTATATTATTGTACACACACACACACACACACACACACACACACACACACACACACACACACACACACAGATATACAAAGTCCCATTCCGGGATCTACTCTACAGAAAGTTGAACTTCATATGATCAAGACTTTGATTGACTTTCTGAAATGTTGAAGCTTTTGAATGGAGATCGTGGTACAGTGGTGATTGGGGAATTTACCCTTCTCCATACTGTAGTGCGATTTTGGAGTTGGTTTATTTAATTTGCAAGGGAGTGAGGGGATGCTGTCTCCACATGGGGGTGCAGAGGGGCTTGGCTCTTGCAAAAATGTAGATTTTTTTTTGTTTTCCGTCATTCAGTCTTTTGGAAAGTCTGTCATATGATTTCTACCATATGAAGTTAGAGTTTCAGTTGAGTTGATCTTTTGAATGGACTCTGTGTGTGTGTGTGTGTGTGTGTGTGTGTGTGTGTGTGTGTGTGTGTGTGTGTGTGTGTGTGTGTGTGTGTGTGTATATATATATATATATATATATATACATATATACATATATATAAAGTGGTAGTAATAGATGTCAGGTGGTAGCAGTTCAAATGAAATATAATGACTAGATATTCAGTTATGAATGAAGAGCATAAACTTCCTGAGCTCCTGTTTAAAAGAAAACTCCACAGCAAAGATCACTCCTTTTTTTCAGATCTTTATTGGAGGGTCTTGTGATAAGTGCTTCTGTCAGTTATAGGAATTCTCTTGTACTAATCTTGGAATTGACAAAAACACTCATCATGATTACCTTCAATAAATATCTGAAAAAGGAGTCATCTTTGTTGTGGAGTTTTCATTTAAACTGGCACTCAGTAAGCTTACACTTTTTCAAAATTGAACTTCTGGTTGTTATCTTTTATCTGAATTTCTACCATCTTGCATATCTTACTTCCACTTTTACATTTGTTCTAGCGGACTATCACAGTAACCCATCAGGTTTGAATTGCCAAGCCCCCAGGGCTCCATAATCCAGTTGACTATCTTGGTGAGTGTCTATATATATATATATATATATATATATATATATATATATATATATATACACACACACACATACATATACACACACAAACATACACATATATCTATCCTGAAATCCCACAAGACCGAACGTTGTATCTGATGTTGTTTGTGGGTTTGACTCCGAGAATCAGAACCAACTTGGCCATATACTAAAGCTTCAGGATCCGAGATCGGAGTTCCTTCCCTACCCATAATATTACTCTCCTCCAAATCCCATTTGCCGCTGTTTGATTAGCATCAAGAATCTGATCGTCTGAGCTCCTTGGTGTTTTCTGTGTGAGTTTAAGCAGTTTTCTTGTATTACCTTTACTTCTCCGTCCGATCTTTAATTCTTTATATATATTTCATATTTGATGGTGGGTGTTTTATCTGTGATTTTTAATTTGTCTTCTTGTGACAGTTCCCTTCTGTTTTCTACCCCTTTCTTGCTGTATTCTTCTCTTGACTTTAACAAAACAAATAATAAATATTTATATATATCTAGGATCAAACCGAGTCTTTCTAGTAGTTAATATACTTTGATTGTTGGGCGGCCACTGTGGTGCAGCGGTTAGCGTTGCCGCCTCACAGCAAGAGGTTCTTCAGTTCGATCCTTGGCTGGGGTGCCTTCTGTGCTGAGTCTGCATGTCCTCCCTGTGGTCGCGTGGGTTTCCTCCCACATCCCAAAGACATGCTGTAGGTGGATTGGACACTCTAAATTGGCCCTAAGTGTGAGTGCGTGCATGTGTGTGCCTTCTGTGGAAGGTTGGGTGCCGGGCTAGCAACTCGACACTGTAAAACTCCACTGCCAATCATGAGCAGACAGGTGATCCGCTGTGGTGACTCCTAACTGGGAAAAGCTGAAAGAAGTAGTATACTTTCATTGTTGTTTGTGTGTGCGGTTTCATTCTTTACTTGGATATGGCTAACCCCAATATTTGTGCTGGGATCAGTCAAAGAGCCCTAACTGACAGGAGAGACAGATTGATAATGAAAGGCCTCCTTCTGCTTCTTCATCTGCCACACCGTCCGCTTCAGGGGCTCATATCCCCTCCAAAAATACAAAATACTGCAAGAGGTCACCAGGTAGGTCCTGTCAATCCAAGGAACCTCCTGCCAAGTCAGCCAGACCGTTGGATCCAACTTCTTTGGCTCTCATAGTCATCCAGGCCTCCCCTCAACACTGGAGTTGTTGTTTCTCCCTGGAGATGGTGACATCTAGGCCCCAGTCCCCCTCTCCTGTAACAACCAAGACCAGCTTCTAGGCCTACCTCCGTTGCTTCCTCTGCTAGGTCGTCTCGTAGCCTTTTCGAAGCTGAGGTTGACAGCATGATGGTATAATTTCTCAAAGCACAAATCCGGCCGGGGATCCTGCTTGCTGTGTCCCCCTCTGGAACTGTGAATAGTATTCCTGCCTTTGTGCCCATATTTCCTTTTCCAATCACACCCCTGGTTTCAGAGTTATCAGGCCTAAACTGTCCTGGAGTTGAGACATTGGAGCTGACTGGTGTGGCTACCTTGACTCCGGTCTCTCTCTGACTCACCCAGCTCTGACTGTTTTGGAGCAGAGTGGCTGTTGGTGCTCTAGCTTTGGCATCTAGTCTGAGGAGTTGATGTCAGCCATGACGTTTTTAGAGCTGTCTCTTTTTCCTTGGAGCCTCGGCAGTTGATAACTTGGCTTTAACTCCCCACTTGGATCCGGGGGCGGTGGGGATTCATGGAGCTTTCCTACTTGACAGCTATGGTTCCAGCAGGGGTGCTGACCTCCAGCTACCTTTGTGTCTGAGCCATCTACATTGTCTCCTCCTGGACAGCTTGCCTAGAAAGACTTCCGGACAGTTTCCCTTGTGTAACATCCAGGGTCTTCCGATATCTCCCCTGAGGGGGGTCCCTCAGAAACACCAATGCAAAAGGAGACACTTGGATTCCCGTTTGGAATCCCTTATATAGGACACCAATCTTGATGAGGGGGTAGGGTCCCCTAGATTGCCACATGAGACATCATGGAGTTCTTACTCCAGAAAGGTGGTTGGTCTCCTCAAAACCCTAACCCTGAGGAATCGGTGTTTCTGGAAGCTTTTGGGTCAGGCCCATGTGCATCTTGGGTGTCCCCCCCTCCCCTTGTTGATCCCCTTATCGACATGATGTCATGCAGGGTGTGGAAGGAGCTTGTCACAGTGGAACCTTTTCCAAAGTGGCCCAAAAAGATTCTTAGTGCCCCTCCTGACCAAGCCCACTGGACCATGGGTGTTCCAGTAGATGCCATGGAGGTAGCAGCAGCCACCGAAAAGGAGCTGGCCCAAAAGAACTCCACCGTCCATCCCCATAACAGAGTCTAGGGCCTTGGACAGGTTTGGTAAGCGGGTATACGCTTCAGCCACCTTCTCATTGCGAGTGCTGAATTATTTAGCACAGGTAAGCAGACTACAGAGAGACTTAGTCAAGGAACTCTCCAGTTCTGCTCCATGGTCAATATCTGCTAAGGAACAGAAGACCTTTTCCTCCAAGATGGCCACCCTTCAGTCTATTTCATACCTGTCCATGAGGTTAATTTCTCATGCAGCAGAAGGTGCCTCACAGGTGGCCAGATCAAACATTGGTACTAAACACCATTCCCTGGATGTGGCTGTGAGATTCTCGGAACCCTACAAGGCATCCTTCATCAACCCCCCTTTTAATGGTTTGACTTTCTTCAGTCCAATGGTCAGAGAGACACACTCCTAAAGTAAAAAGAATGGAAAGATCTTTTCTGATATCAGAATCTGCTTTGTTGCCCCACAACAGACTTTTGCAGGAACCAGCGTGGAGGTAAGAAGTTGTGGTTCCGAAAATGTCAAGGTCCTTTTCAGGGTTCACAGGGAGACCTTCCTCTCAGAGGCAGAGGGGGAAATGGTTATAATGGCAGATGCCGGCCTTGTGGCAGAGGGGGTCCAATGAACCAAGGGTATCGAGATACCTTCTCTGACAGACCCAGTCAGTGATCCTAAGGGATTGCCCGACTGCTTTTCTCTGGAGGCAGTCGGGGGATGTTTGTCTTTACATCCAACAGCCTGTGAAACCATCACAAAAGATTGTTGGGTGTTAAAAATTAAATCCAGAGGCTATTCTGTACCCTTTTTTCAAAAAATCCTTTCCAAGCAGAACCCTCCCCAGTGTTCCACCCAATGAGAATGGGAGTCTGCAGCCTTAGAGGTGTCAAAGCTGCTCTCAAAAAGAGTAATCCAAGGTGTCCCCACAGGCCAACTTTTAACAAGCATCTACTCCAGACTATTTTTAGTGCTAAAAAGATGTTGGACCTCCGGCCCATTCTGGACCTTACAACCCTCAACAAATTGGTTGCCAATTCGAAGTTACAAATGGTCACAACTCACTCCATTCTGCCCTTCTTGCAGAAAGATGACTGGATGTGCGCTATAGACCTTCAGGACACATACTATCACATCAAGATGAACAGATGATCCAGAACGTTCCTCCGCTTCCAGCTGGGAGCCAATCACTACCGGTTCAAGTACTCCCTTTTGGTCTTATTATAGCCAACAGGATGTTCACCAAATGCACGGCAGTAGTAGCCGCTCACCTGATATCAGGTGTTTCGATATCTCGACGATTGGCCCCTATCTGCTCCCACCAGGCATCAACTCCTAGAAGGCAGAGAGTTCCTGTTCCACTTAGCCTCAAGCTTGGGCATCTCCAGCAATCTAAAAAAGTCACAACTTCAACCAGTCGAAATCATAAACTTCATCAGAGCATGCCTGGACACCATGTGTTCTTTAGCTCTTCTTCCTCCGGACAGAATTTCCACCATGAGGTCTCATGCCAAACAAATCATAGACATTCCTTCTCCCCTACAACCCTAGTTCTAAGGGTCTTGGGGTTCATGAAAGCTATGATTACACTGGTTCTGTTAGCACTCCTTCATGTGAGAGTACTTCAGTGGACCATAATAATGCCAACAGGGTTCGTGCCATTGTGTACATAACACATGGCCAGGGGGTGTAGGTGCCTGACAATGCAGGCGGAGGGCCTGTACACCCCTGGAAGGGCAGTATTTGCACAGTAACATACACCTCGCTGGTCATTATTGTGCTACGAGAATGGGCTATCTATTTTTTTATATTTTTTATGTAAAATAGTTCCTCCACCTAAAGTTTTAAACGTGCTGTAGTATGTGTAAATGGTATTGGAAGTAGTATTTTACATCTAAAATATAAGATTTTTCAAAGAATGTCCAGATTTTTACCTCTTTTGTGTGTGTGTGTGGGGGGGGGGGGGTCTGTTCATAAAATGTATGGTTTGTTAGGAAATCACTGGAGATTCCAAATGACATACATTTGAGTTTCATGTTATTTCCTTCAGAAAATGTATGGTAAAACAGATCCTTTTATTCTACCAACTTACTCATTTTATGACAAATATTTAAAATCTGTGTTTATTTTTGAGCTTTTGTTTCCCTGTTTAAGGTTTTATCCAGATTTCTTGCGCTAAGTGGTTGAGATATGCATGCCTCTTAATTTTAACTACTGCTGCCACAGCTTGATCCATCAGTGTCTCTCACTCTTGCTCATACACGCACAATTCCACTTTCATGCACGTATATACTCACACATCTAGACCGAAACATACCCACATGCATGAACACTAGGGTTGCCACCTTTTCAAATGGCCGAAGTGGGACATTTTTGGTACAAACATCAGATTTTACAGGCCGACACATTCCCACATTCGGTACAAAGGTTAGAACTTAACTTTTTTGCCTAAATAAAAGCTTATTCTTGTAGCATTTTAGTTGCTTATTCTGTTTCTTATAACATTTAGGTTATTTTAGATACAGAATAACTGTTTTATGCAACTTTTACATAAAGTATAGGAAATAATTTTGTCCTAAAATCTCAGGACATTTGCCATTTTTACAATTTTTTTGTCAGGATACAACTTCCCAAAGAGGGACTGTCCCTCGAAAAGTGGGACAGGTGGTAACCCTAATGAACACATATGCAAGCACACACACCTGTTTCTTTTTTAGTGTTGATTTTATATTTGCTAAAGTGTAAAAGAGCTGCTTGTGAGTGCAAAATAATAGCTCCATCAACCTGACTTTCATTTTCATGCACGCATACACTCGCGCACACAAGCATAAACACACAGGTTTCTATTTTTAATTGAGTTTGTTTTAATTTTCCATTCTCTGGACAGCAAAAGCACTGCTTATGTAGTATAAAATAATGCAGACCTTTGGCTTCCTTAAGCTCGAGTTCCACTGCAGCTTAATATGCTGACATGAAGTATCTCACCTGTACATTAACACCGTAGTGGAGGATGTTTATTTGCCTAATCTCTAATCTCTGATATGATGGAGATTGTTTCCCTGCCATGGCCTCACCTCTTGGAGGAGCCTGTCAGATTAGGTCCTTCTGAAAACCTTTTCACATATTTGGTTTACCTCTTCCAGACCTTCAAGGTGTATGTCATCTTCTCTTGATGGCTAGGTGCTCTTGTTACCTTGACATGATGGTCCATATCCTTGTTTATGTCCAGATGCCCAACACCAAGAAAACATAGAAAGATAAAAATGGATGCATTTCCCTAGGTTTGCATTAGAGTATGGTGTGGACTTTTACGTTTTGATCTTTTTGGTACTGGACTATCTAGCTAACATCTGAAGTGTGATTAAAAGTTTTTTCTGTTAAGGATCATCTGGCAGCAATACCCAATTTCTATTTAAAAGTTGAGAACTCTTTGCTGGAATCACTAAAAAATGTATAAATTGTAATTGAGAGGAGTCTCCCTCCTCAGACCTCCAGTTTATTAATCTCTCTACCTTGGGATCTCAGTTTCATGTTGGAGTAAGTAGCACAGTCCCACTTTGAATCAGTATTGAAGTCTGAGCTCAGATACCTCTCCTGGAAAATTATTTTCTTTTGGCTATTACATCTAATAGGAATACATTTTAGTCTTAGACTTTGTATTTCATTTCTCTGTTCTTGGATTTCTCAAGGATAGGGTAAAGCTGTGCATCCGACCCTCCCTTAAGTCAAATGTGGTGACTGGGTTCATCTTGAATCAATGCTTAACTTTCCAGTTTTCTTTTGAAATCACTGTAACCAAGATGAATATCTTCTGGCTTGCTTAGATGTGCACAGACAGTTACATACTTACTTTCATCAAGTTGCATGTTTACTTCCATCAACATAAGCATTTTAGTAAATGTAAACAACTTTGTTTCCTTTGCATATTCTAAACTGGGCAAAGGTTTCTAGAGCCACACTGTCATGGTACCTTTATAGACTGCATTTTTATCTCCCACAAGCAAGGTAAATGTTTTCTTTGTGAATCATATGTGCATTCTTTTACAGGAATAATCACTTCATTTGCGTATTTTTGTAATGTCATTTTAGATATTTGTGCAGCTGCTACTTGGGCTTCACTGGGCAGATTTGTAAAGTTCTGTAAACTGGATGTTTACCTCACAGTGATAAGTAACATTAGGGTCTAGCTAGACTACGCAGGTTGGTTGATAGAGACTGTCCTTGTAATAGAGGATGAGCCAGACTGTGACAGATACAGAAATTATGCATTTGTGTTTGTGGTTCATTGTCCTTTACATTTCCACTCACCATCTTACCAGGTGGTGGGGATGGGGGGGGGGGGCATGCATATATTTATATTGTGTTTGAATGAATGCTTTGATAATGTGTTGGTTAGGTGCTGACTGGAGTCCAAACAGGCTCATTTCTGATCTGGAGAAAGACAGTTGTGTGCTATACATTATGGGAATGGTGAATGACTTGAAGCCTAGCAGTACTGGTTTTGATGCTTAAGTGACTAAAAGCTGGTGTCAAACATAGAGTGGGAGCAACCATGCTGATCTACCTTTATGGTAAGCACATAACTTTCATTTTGACAAACAGCTAGGGATGCTTGGATAGTTTGAGAAGCTTTGAATCTTTCTGCTACTTACCCATAGTTATATCAAAATCAGATTAAACCATAAGTCATCTTTCATAGATTTTACAATTGGAGCTGTGAAGCAGTAAAATGTATAGCGTTGGAAACAGGTATTCTGTCCTTAGTGGTCTAAATAAACTAGCTCAGGATGCAATTAAAAAGGTCTAGTAGCAAAGTATGCATTCATGCAAACATGCTGCTTAATACACATCGATCGATAATCACTTCAGAAAATTATAAGGGAAAAACCATGAATGAAGCATACCATTCAAAATTAATCAATGTGATCACTCCACCGCAGGACATGGAGATACACTTTAGAAAACTCCTGCGCAAACTTAATCAGAGGTATATGCCAGGGTGCTGTTGAGATAAGTGGCAATATCCCTTGCATAACTGCAGATGTGATGATTAGCTTAGTTTTACTGGATCAGACGATATACCTGATGGATGTTCTTCATATACATCACTGTTGTAGTAATAACTACTGAGACTTTAGTGGCGGACAACCCAAGATCTAGGCCAAAGTCCAGGGGTTAGCACTTTTTTTTCCCAGTGCTGGTAGTACAGGCAACCTGTACGAGCATCAGTATATTTTCTGTATAAACCTGATATCTTCCAGCACCTTTTCAGCTCTTTTTTGCCGCTCTTCCCAGTGCATGTGCCATGCTCCAGCATTTGTTGTCCAGAGTTGTTTGACCTGCTGTGGAGTTCAATCCAGGTAAGTACTTATGTGGTGAAATTGTCTTCTTAATGTTGGTGAATTTCTTGGTATAGCTGAACTGCTCTTTTAAAGGATCAGATGACTGATTGTGTTGCTAACAGTGCTTGAACAAGTGCAAAGTGAGCAAATAAAGATTAAGCAAAAGTGTATAAAGCATTTCACTATCTCTTTAGTGTTTCTCCATGGGGAGAGATTAAGAGGATGGTGTCACATAGTGATCATTCCCACAAATTTGACTTTTTGTGTTCTGTAATGCACATCTGATCAAAACAAGTAGAGAAACACAGATGTGAGCAGTGGCTTATAGAAAGATGCTGACAATTAACACAGGGTGGCATAGGTGACAAAGTGAGATCTGGATCACTAAAGATGCCTCTGGAGTGAGGTGTTACTTGTGACTTCAGACAGCAAACTGTGGTTCCTTCTGAGTAAATAATAGCCTATCAGTGATCTTCTTTGTATGATCTTCTGCAGGTGAGACACTAGACGGAACCAAGATGTAAGCAGCTGCCAAGGATTTTGTCTGCATTCTGCTTATCATGCAAGGTAAAGCTGAGCAAAGAAGGTTGGAACTGTAGACAGCAGTTAGCAGTAGCATAATTATGGACTGTGACCATTAGTACCACGAGTTATTCCCTGGCGCATATTTGTGCAGATTAAAATAACTTATTTGAATAACAGTGAAACAGGCAAAGGTACAGCTGCAGAAATGGGAGTGGCAGGAAGAGAGGAGCAAAATGGGACTGTATGGTTGGTAAGGTGAAGTAGGCAGGAATCAGTGAAGTAGGGGCAGTATGTATCTGTATGGGTATTTGTTTTGATTAATTTCACAGGTAATTGAAATGAGCAGCTACAGGCCCTTTTTATTAATGACCCAGTTATAGAAGTAAGCTAAGATCAAGGAAAAGTAGAATAAATAACATTAAAGTTAAAAAGATAACACAAGTAATGGTATTCCTGCATAATAGTAACAAGGACGCAGAATTATACAATCTTAGTAGTGAAAGGTTATTTCATTGCTAAAAATGAGAAGTAAATAATATCATTAACTTAACAGGGATGCAGAGAAGAATCCAGGCAGTCTGAAAAAACTAGCAGGGAAAGGCAAGGTGGAGAATATCACCAAGGACATTGTATAGGAAACTAGGGCAAAGAAGATGTCAGAGGCTATGAAAGTGTTAGTAAGGCTTTCAGAAAGCTTCTTGAATGCTAATGAGGTTGTATGAGGAAGTTCCCAAGGGGATGCAAAAGTTGCTTGCATGTCATTGTACATTGGAGTACCCAAATTGGATGAGACAGTGGAGAAGGGCTATAAGGAGCACTAAAGAGATAGCCTGCAAGTGCAGGAATGTGGAATGCAAGGTGATGTATTAAGTGCACCTGGTATAACTGGCCAGTGCATTTGGCCAAGAGAAAATAAGGATGTATATCTACTGGCTTGAGCAGTTGGCAATGGTGCAGGGTATATATATTGCTAGGAAGATTTGAGGGGAAAATTTTGGCATATTGAGGGAACATACCACAGACAATTATGGAAGGGGTGACTATGTTAAAATCTAAGTTGTATCCAAACGGGTGTGTGTTTTTTAATGTATGTATGTAAATGTAGGTAGAAAGGGGGAAGCAGACTGAGGCATAAAGACTTGATAAAGGGAGTAATGGCTGACAGGACCAAAACAAGAAAGTAAAGGAAGGTGGAATAAGAATGGGCAGTTAGCCAGAAGGGGATAGGATGGAGAATACTGCTTTGTAGTCCTGTGATTCTGCTGCTGAAGATGAGAGAGCTGTACTCCTCTTAGACGATGAGGACATAATGGGCATTGGGACTGGAGGGACTAGGGCCATTGAGCATAATGGAATGGGATATAGTGGTACCAGAGTTCAAGGTTCATAGAGAAGACGATGTGAGATGGAGTGGGTGATCATGTAGTTGAATGTAATCCTGGTTTGATCAGGAAAAGCTAGCCAAAACCTGTGTCAGAGTAGTTAGAGTACCTGACAAGGAATGGGAAGGCTGATGGACGATACTGTGTACTTAGTGGAATAAAGGTGATGGACTTTTGCACAGATCAAGACATGTAAATGGAAATGAAGTGCAGTAATTATCCTTTGTAAGGAGGAAGTTATATGGCAGTGTTCGACCATATGGCATTCACTTAGGATCATAAGAAGTTACTAGGCTATTGGCCCTGAGGCCCTTGTAAGCCTAGCCAAGAGTTTAGCCCATGCAAAGACAAATCCGCACCCGATGCTCCCGTCCAGTAGGGACATGGGTGGAATCCCTGGGATGTATTTTCTATTTCCCATTCAGTTATCCAGATTCCACTTAAACATGTGTAAAGAGGTACTCTGCTTGATGTGGAGAGGGAGTCTGTTTCATAGATGGGAGAGTCTCTGGGACACAAATCTGTCCTGCCTGCAAGTCCTATTGATGTCACAGACCAGGTTGAGGCTGCATGTGTGTGGGTTACTCCAGTGGAGCTTGACTTGTGGATATGCAGCAGTCCCATCAAGGCAGAGTCCGAGATCACCCTGTATGCCAGACAGAGGTCACCTTTGAGGAGTCTATATGAAACAGAGTAGAGGGGTAGGGCTTTTAAGCCTATCTGTGTGTGGTAGATTTCTGAGGCCCTGGATTCTCCCCTGGTGAGGAACCTCTGTGGTCTCTCCAGCTGCTACATGTGCTTTGCGAGGTATATGCCGAATGGGGCGTTGTTCTCAATAATGGACCTTATAAGGAGAGAATATAGGGATGTTATGACCTCCTTGTCCCTGGATGAGATACCCTTACTTATGAGGTGGGCCATGTAGAAAGCTTTCTGTACAATGGAAGCAACATGGGGGTCAAAATTCAGGCTGCTATCAATCTGGGTGCCCAAATCCCTCATGAATGACATGACTGTGTGCTTAGAACGTTGTTACTATTGTGATAATTTGTGGGGACATCTCTCTCCCCATAGGGGATGATGATGGATTTTTTTGTATTCAGCTTGAGGCCATGTTTCTGGCACCAGTCATTTGTTTGGATGAGACCCTCTTGGAGGATGTCCACATCACTAGGGGAATTGATTACAGCTCCCAACTTGAAATCATCTGCAAACTTGGTCAGCCATAGCCCACTAGTTTTGGCCTGTATGTCAGAAAAGTATATCCCAAATAACAGAGGCCCCAAGACCGAACCCTGGGGTACGCCACTCGATACAGGTCTACTGCTTGAGGTGTCTTCTCCTGTTTTGACTAGGTGGGTTCTATCAGTGAGCTAGTTGGCTACCCATCTGGTAACATACGGATCGATGCCTAGTTGAGAGAGTTTAGTTATTATGCCCGAGTTGGGGAATAGTGTCGAAGACTTTGGCCAGGTCACGTTAGGCAGTGTGCACTGTCTTCCCCTCATCCATGGCTTTGGGGACTGGGGGACTGTCTCAAAAAAGTCGACCAAATTTAACAGACATGACCTCCCCTTGACTAAGTCAAACTGCGTGGGATAGAGTGTTGGGAGGTTACCAGTGTTCTTGTTAATGAGATCCATTATAATCCTTTCCATGGCCTTGCAGATCAGGCTAGTTAGGCTGATGGGCTTGGTTTGCTGTTGACTTCAATATGAGTAGGATCCTGGATCTAGTTTTAAGTAAGGCTGGATTAGTAAGAGAAGTGTAGTAAAATACCACTAATGACCATGCCACAGTACATTCCGTTGTAGGATGCAGATGTGTGTATGGTGTTGCTAGGGTGGTGGATTGGCTGCAACAGTTTTGGAAGGACAGTGAAGGAAAAGCTGGGAGACTGGCAGGGGACAGTGAATACAAAGTAGCTAAAGGGGACATATTAGGAAAGGAGGCATTTGTGAAGAAGTGGTGAAGATAGAGCAAGAAGTAAAGCACAGTCTGGTTGTTGGAAACAAGATCATAGAAGCAGTAAAGGAAGAGGGTATCCATTAATTGACAGCAGTAATGAGGGACACCCTCCTCTTTTACTGATGTGATGAGGGTTTCCATTAAATGACAGCATTGATGAGGGACATAGTGGCTAGATAAATTTTATTTACTTATTTTACATTTGTTAACCGGGAGCGTCCGACTGAGCACAAGCCCTTTTTCAGCGGAGGCCAGGGGAGAAAAGCTCAAAAAATATGTACAAAGCAGTTAACATAGAATTAGAGGTATTAAGCAGTTTCATGTTACATGCAATTTAAAATCTATAACAATTTAAATACCACTATAACCAAAAGGACCATATCAATAAAAGTACAGTAAGAAATATGTTACAGTTAAGTAAATTTGCTAATATAAGGTTCAGTAGACAGTATAGCATAAGCTGACGAAGTTAATTAGAAAGTTTGCTAGGTGGGGTTCAGTGAGCAGAGTAAAGCTAAAGATTAGGTGGTTACAAAAAGCATAGGATGTATGTTATAAATTACAGTGGGAAGATCAAAGCATCTGTGGCTAAAGCTGAAAGGAACCAACAGGTCAAGTCAGGGTTAAATACTTTGCAAGCACAAATCAAAAAGAAAAAGGAGAGGACAAAAGTCATTCTCCCATAGGTTCATAGGTAGGTACTAGGCTATTGGCCCTAGGGCCTATATAAGCCTAGCCAAAAAATGTACCCTGGCTTTCGCCACCCAAGAAAATTATTTTCCTGTGCCCCTGTCGAGCAGAGCCACAGAAGTGATCCCTGGGGTGAATTTCCCATTTCCCATCCAATTATCTTTGGCCTACTGATGAGTGGCATAGCTAGAGGTTGTACCACCTGGGATTGTCTTTGAGTTTGCCACCTCCCCTCACAAAATCATGGTCAAATGGGGCCCCCCAATACACAGCCCTCCCCACTGCTTCCATTCCACTGTCCCATTACTTGGCTATTTTGCCCCATTTACCATAAACACTGTAATGTACATGCTGCTTTACTTCTACAATGATTATCTGGATTTCATTTAAAACTTTTATTTTACATTGTATAGCACAAACACTAATAGACATTTGCTAAACAAAGCAATACAGTCTTACAGTGAAAACAGACTTGACATTAAAACTTCTTTGCCCATGAAACTCACATTCATTGAACCAGCATTGAAACTCACATTCAAAGAAAATGCATCTGGCCAGTGGCGGATAAAGATTACCTTTGGGCTGTTTTCAAATAGGCCCCTTGCACACGAAACATACATGTGTTCTTTGATACACCTTCCTGATTGTATTAAATTATATTGCTTGTATAACAAAACACACTTGTTAGAGCACATTTTAAATTTATTGTTTTGAGCATTTTTCCAGAAAGCAATGAAACAAAGTGCATGAACCAATAATGACAAACCTGACCAATTCAGAACATTTCCATCATAACAGTCATCTCAAACTTCTACAGTCCGCCAGTATCAGTAAATATGCACAATCTTTGCAGAAGTAAAAGTCATCTAAATAAGTCCACATTAAAGAGATCTGTAACTAATGAAGAGGTTGCTGCTAAATGAAGAGGTTGCTGCTAGCAAACAGCTTTATATTTCATTGTTTCATCTCCAAATAGTGACTGCTTCCCTTGAGGAATAAATTGTCTGTTACATTAAAGAAAATGATAAGCTAGTAATATTGCAATAGGGAATGGAAGGCAAACTGATAACAGGTTCATAGTTACTAGGCATCTCCGCCAAACAGGACATTCTCAGGACTGCAGCATCCACCCCGTTTAAAAGTACAACACAGTACATTATCAGCAATCCATCTACATACTGTGGGAGTAGAACCCACAGCCTTCTGCATCAAAAGCAAGTATTCTGCCTGTTGTGCCACTAACAACACAGACTTGGCATAAGCAGCATTAAACTTCTCTCCCCCTGAAAAGCTATGTAGCACAAGAAATCTGGAAAAAGCCAAAATTTATTTGGGGGGGGGGGGGGACAAAGGCCCAAAACCAGGGACACGTTTTAAACATTGCTTGTATAATCTTAGAAAATTTGCTAGAACAAAATGTTTTGTGTTGCCATGTGTTTCCTGAAAGATAGCCATTTAAGTTTCAGTCTTCCTGTCATTATTTAGTGAATTCACTTCTCACTGATTTGCCAGAAAACCACAAATTTTAAGAGGAACAGACCAAAAGTATGAACCAAACATTCAAGACATTCTTTGGACAGTTGAGAACCATGGACTTAACTCCTTGAGTCAAGTGGTGGTGGCATGGGTAGAGAATCTAGGCTCTTGCTCCTTGTACCTAAGGTACTGAGTTTGAGTCTGAGTACTTCTATCCACCAGTTATACCTAACTCGGGCATTTTACATACACACACACACACACACACACACACACACACACACACACACACACATGCTGCTGTGAGTAGCTTAACACACACACATCTGCTGCCGTGAATAGCTTAACACACACAGCTGCTGCCGTGAATAGCTTAACACACAGCTGCTGCTGTGAATAGCTTAACACACACACAGCTGCTGCTGTGAATAGCTTAACACACACACACACACAAAACTGCTGCTGTGAATAGCTTAACACACACTCATACAAAACTGCAGCTGTGAATAGCTTAACACAAAACTGCTGCTGCGAATAGCTTAACACAACTGCTGCTGTGAATAAGTTAACATACACACACAAAACTGCTGCTGTGAATAGCTTAACCCACACACACAACTACTGCTGTGAATAGTTTAACACTCACACACAACTGCTGCTGTTAATCGCTTAACACACACACACGCCAGACTGCTGCTGTGAATAGCTTAACACACACAACTGCTGCTGTGAATAGCTTAACACACACAACTGCTGCTGTGAATAGCTTACACACACACACACACACACACACACACACACACACACACACACACAACTGCTGCTGTGAATAGCTTACACACACAACTGCTGCTGTGAATAGCTTACACACACACAACTGCTGCTGTGACTAACTTACACACACACAACTGCTGCTGTGACTAGCTTACACACACAACTGCTGCTGTGAATAGCTTACACACTGCTGCTGTGAATAGCTTACACACACAACTGCTGCTGTGAAGAATAGCTTAACACACACACAACTGCTGCTGTGAAGAATAGCTTAACATATACACAACTGCTGCTGTGAATAGCTTAACACACACATTGCTCCTGTGAATAGCTTAACACACACCACTGCTGCTGTGAATAGCTTACACACACAACTGCTGCTGTGAATAGCTTAACACACACACACACACACACACACACACACACACACACACACACACACACACACACACACAGCTGCTGCTGTGAATAGCTTAACACACACTCACACAAAACTGCTGCTGTGAATAGCTTAACACAAACCTGCTGCTGTGAATAGCTTAACACACACACACACACACACACACACACACACACACACACACACACACACACAGAGCTACTGCTGTGAATAGCTTACCACACACATCTTCTGCTGCTGTGAGTAGCTTAACACACACAGCTGCTGCTGTAAATAGCTTAACACACACACACACGCCAGACTGCTGCTGTGAATAGCTACCCACACACATGCCAAACTGTTGCTATGAATAGCTTAACACACACACACACACACACACACACACACACACACACACACCCCAAACTGCTGCTGTGAATAGCTTAACACACATGCACCAAACTGCTGCTGTGAATAGCTTAGCACACATCTGCTGACTGCTGTTTCAGTAACAGCTGCAGACTCTGCTGTGACTCTGCAGTTTCTCTTGCAGATAACACAATTAATGCAAGCAAAGTAAAACAGCTGCAGACTTTCTCTCGCACACACCTTCAATTCAGCACATAGCTGGTTTCAACTTGAGAATGACCGCTGTTAGCATTAGCTTAACAGAATGACTGCTGGGTTTCAGCTTTCAGCAAAGTAAAACAGGGTTCGGCACACAACTGGTTTAAGAATGACTGCTGTTTCAGTAACAGCTGCAGACTCTACCATTTATTTTGCAGATAACACAATAAATGCAACCAGTCAGTCTCTTTGGGGTTTTTTTTTTGCCTTACCTGGAAGAAGAAAGATGTGCTGTGCTGTGCACTGCCTGACGGTCCAACGACTCTGCTGAAACAAGTTAAATTAAATTAACAAATGGCTGTACTTGATATCAGGACCAAAAAAAAAATGCCCAGGAAATTCAGAAATAAGAGTCTACTTGGGAATTCGTGGCACTCCAATATTTTGCCCTCAAAACCAATATTTACTGAGGAATTCGGTACGGTTGAGAGGTATGGTGGAGTGCAAGCCTTGGGCTTAGCATAGATAGGGTGGTTAAGCAGTTTTCAGAGCGTTCCTGTACATCTGCCTTTGGACGAAGAATCTTTATCCTCTTTGTAACTAAGCCAGTCATCCTTTGACCCCACTGCTATTGTAGATTCAAAGCTCTTCCCTTGGAAGACATTCTTCCTAGTGACCATCATAATCACCGTATGGAATTAAGAGCTTCGTGCCCTTATCTGCAGAGTAGATTAACTTGCTAATTTTTCAGATGAACCTGCTGATGCTTAGGACCAACCCTTGCTTTTTTGCCACAAGTGGTGCCCATGCGCTTACTTCATCATTTAGTTCACATACCTATCTTCTTTTCCCTTAATATACAGGGGAAGAGTCAAAAGATTGAATGTTCCACAACTTGGATATACAGCACCAGTTGAAATGTTATCTTAAATGGGGATGTAATTTCCAAAGGATTGGCAAGTTGTTATGCTTTGCTCAGATATGGAGGGGCTGGGCTGATGATTTATAAATGGTCTGAAAGCAGATGTATGTCTTAGTACTCTTGAAATTCTGACAAACATAAATGTGATCCTCAGATGAGTAGAACTGTAGGTGTGAATATAGGAAATATGTAGCATGTCTGAGGATTGTGCCACCCTGCAGCATTTCCATGAGAGTTACAGCAGTCTCAAAGTTAGCATGTATAAGTAGTTAGGAATCTGAAGGCTGGTTGAGAGTAGGCAATGGCCTTCCAGCACAAATAACTGAAAGGTGTAACAAAGACATTTTGGCTATGCTGGTTTTCTTTTAAAGAGTTTATTTTTCACAGTGTTAAGACTCACGCTGCTGGGTTTTGCACTGCTAATTGGGAGCCATATTGATGCTTTTTGCCTCATTAATCATAGGGTCCAACTTTTTTGTAGACGCTGCTCCCTGGTCTGGAGGAAAGTACAGGTTATGAACAGAGACCTGCCTTCAGGTGAGTGGACTGACATTAGAGCAGTTCCAATGCACCACCTTCATTAGCACTTCACTGTGGGTGTGTTGTATGCCCTAATTAAACCTGTCTTCTGGTAGTTGGTCATAACAGAGTTATGACAGGTCTGCAGTGTCATGTTGTGGGTGTTTGCTGCCAAATAACCTGCCTGGTTACAATATACAGGCACTGCTTGGCAGGTGAAATTCAAGGCTCCTGGTGGTCTTTGCACGAACCAGTGCCCCATAAGGTCAAGCGGTGACAAGCATCAGCTGGGACTGTTCCAATTCTTCCTCCCCTGCAGGCTTCTTCAGTATCCAGGCTTACTAGTTGAGTCCCAGCTGGCTGAGATGTCAGAGCTGCACCTCTGTGTTATACAGAACCATCTATATGATGTACTTTTCCTCTTCATGGCCTAGTTGTATTTTGTTCAGTGGTAGCTGCATCATCTAGGAAGATTGAATGGATTTGTGATTTAGTTCTGCTGGCATTTTGTAAATTTGAATGTATTCATTATACCATAGTTGTAGCTGTACTGTTTGCTGTGTACTTCTACACAGTTGGACACCTTGTTATTGATGGATACCTTTTTCAAGAACTGTACCCTGGATTTCCACTAAAGGAATAGAAATGATTTTGGGATTTCGCCACTCCAATATTCCGGTCCCTTTATCTTATTCCTGCCCTTCCTTTTTTGAGGAGGTTTGTGGGCACTTCTTGGAATTATTTCCAGCTGATACCCGCTGTACAAGTGCCCTAGTTACAAACCATTATGCATATCCATCATATCAGTTAATTCCCTTGACAGTCCCATCTACAGTGCTAGTAGTTTACCCTCCCAGCTTTTCCCTTCTTAAACGTCCAGTCTAGCTGCCAGTTGGTAGTGCAAGACCAGACATATCAATAACTAAACTGATTCTAATCAACTGCATTGAATTTCTATACTAAATGTTACTGCTTTAAAGCATTATCTCTTGCACTCATCAGTCCCCAAATCCCTGCTATTTACTTCAGCACCAAGATTGCAGTGTCTTAGAGTAGGTTCACTATTAAGATGCCTCAGTGTCAGAATTAATATATATTCCCACTATTCTCACATAAAGTATTACTGTTCCAAGGACCACACTTGAGTTCAGTTTTTCAGTGGGCACCCTGCCACATTGCTTGCGTCAGGTGGACTACTATTTTCTAAGTATTTTTAAGCGTGTAATATGGTGACCTGTTTTTTTTTCTTTTGGATGCAGTTATCCTTAATTTACTGCACTTGGCACTGTAGTTTGAGTGCACAGGTGCGTATTTGCTGTGTTTTGGTATGGAATCTTCATACTAATTAGAAAGCTGTCAGGAAGGAAAGTCTGCTGTTTCCCCTGCAAATGGCTCTCTCAAAGATTATTTGTTACGGTATGTACTTGCTTATCTGTTTTTATGGTGAGTGCCTACATAAATGCATTTTCAGTTTTTAAGGGGCAGCTGTCTACATTTAATAAACTGTCCTAGCAAATAATTATTTCAAGCACTTTTTTTGTAATTGTGTTTTTGCCAAGTATCTGATGTTGTACGTAAACCAAAAAGAGAAAAACAACTGAATCAAAAAATGAGACCACGATCAGTCTCCGCTAGGTTAATCAGTTCAATCAGTGAAGCAGGACTCGAACAAGGATAAGGCAGCAGGTTTAATAACACTCAAACAGCAAACAGAACAAATGTAAGCGCTTTCATCTGCGATGCAGACTTCATCATGAAGTCTGCATCGCAGATGAAGGCGCTTACATTTGTTCTGTTTGCTGTTTGACTGTTATTAAACCTGCTGCCTTATCCTTGTTCGAGTCCTGCTTCACTGATTGAACTGATTAACCTAGCGGAGACTGATCATGGTCTCATTTTTTGATTCAAGTATCTGATGTTCATTGATATGCTTTTATTAATTTTGTTCACCTTTTCTTTAAAAAATGAATAACAATTGGTTTGATCTTGCTTGCTGTGACTACACGTTGTTTATCTGGAGATTTAGTTTACATAGTTACTTATAGTCTGAGAAAGCAAGCTTATAGAATATTTTAATGTTCTTAGAGCTTGAGCGGATAGAAGAAGAACGAGGCCTTGAACCTGAGAAGCCTGAAGAAATGATACTTTCTCCTGAACGGTAATGACATTCTAAAATTTTAACTTGTACTGAAAAATTATTTTTTTATTTTTATTTATTTTTTTTATTTTTAATTAACGTTTGTTTACCGGGAAGGTCTGACTTGGTATAACCCAATTTTCAGCAGAGGCCTGGGGAGAAACACTCCAGATACATGTCTTTGTAATGTGGGAGGAAACGCACATGAATGCAGGGAGGACATGTAGACTCCGCCCAGAAGGCATGCTAGCCAAGCATTGAACTGGAGAACCTTTTGCTGTGAGGTAACGATGCTAACCACTGCACCATACAAATGGTATGATGTGTACAAATTGTATTATGGTGTGAGATGGTATTGTGTTTAATTTTGGCACTTGGGTAGGCATTTCATTCCCAATTATTCCAAGGAAGTTGGTGGTTAGCAGTCAATTAGCATTCTTTATCCTTTAGGTACTGTTAAGTATTTTGTAATGTCACTGTTGGGACAGAATTTAGTGTAGCTTTTATTAGGGTAGTACTTCATTGGTCAGGCAGCTGACAGAGTGCTGATAAAGGTCTAAACAGGTTAATTTCCTCTGTTTTTGTCTCATATGCTGACAAATATCTAAACTAGGTGAATTGCCTTCTTTTTTTCCATGTTAGACTAATATGTCATTTCTTGTATATAGTTATTGTAAATTTGTACTGTTCTTTGTACCAGTCATTCGTCTGGATTTAGGACCATTTCATATTGATTTGCTGGTGGCATAACAAGTTGATGGCTCTAACACAGTATGTGGGTTTGTAGTCTTGCCCAGAGCTTAATCCTCATTTTTGATGTTTGCATCAAATTCTTTATAGCGCATGAAAAGCATTCTCCAGTGACTCTTAAATGAAATTATGGTTGGCTTGTATTGTTGAAGTTCCTATTAATCTGATGTTGTCCCTTTCATTCTTCCTCAACGTATGGGTTCAGATCCGATCCTCTCATCTGATTTAGCTGCTTAATTCCAGATTTGGGATTCAGCTCTGGAGCCCATCCCTCTACCCACAATGCAGTATTGCATCCCCAAAGCCCTAGATCTTGTTTGCCGCCACTGAGAACAGACACAGTTTCCCAAGCTCTTGAGTCGTTAGTGGTTTTGTGAGTTACAAAAGTAGTGGTAAAAATTTTTCTTTTTCTTCTTTATATATTATTCTATTTTCTCTTGCTGATGTTAAGGCATTGCTCCTTTTCTGCTGTTTAATACCTTTTTAGGCAGTACCTGTTTCCCATTGCTGGTACTATTTTACCCCTTTTTTTGGTAGTATTTCTTTGCATAGTTGTTACCACATCCTTTTCTGTCTCTGTTTTAAAAAAAAACAAATAAATCTATCTGATTTTATTTATCTTTGTGACCGTTTAAATTTATTGTTTAACTTTCTGGGGGCAGTTATGTCAGAAAAGCCTACAGGTTTCAAAAAGTGCAAGTTCTTGTGGACATAAAATTCCGAATTCAGATGCCCACAAAGAGTGCATGTATTGTCTAGTGGCTGATAATTTGGACAGAGCATGCAAAATATGCTCTACCTTCAACCCTAGAGCTTTTGCAGATCAAAGCAATAAGTTGATATTAAGAGATCTTCTGCCTTCTACTTCTGTTTCAGGAGCTCAAGCCCCTCCAAACCCAGCAAATTTGCTTCTTTGGAGCATAGGAAGTGCTCCCCTCTGAAGTCCCTCAGGTCGTCTTCTGAGTCTCAGACAAAAATTAAGAACTCATCGAATCCCATGCTGTCTGATCCTAAGAATCTTCAATCGGATTCGAAGACTTCAGATCCTAATGTTACTACATCTGTAATTACCATTAGTCATACAGTGACTCCCTTGGATCCTAAATCCTAGTATCCTAAACAGGGTTCTACTTATAAGAGTATTACTCCTGAGTACGCAATAAAACCAGTATCACCTACTCCACCTTCAGAGTTGCTTCATACCCCAAAGAAGCATTCAAGGCCTCCTTCCACTTCTTCCTGTAGGTCCTCCAGGAGTTTGTCAGAAGCAGATGTGGCTAGGATGATGTACAGGTTTGTCAGAACTCAGATCCAGATGGGGGTCTTTTCAACTCTGTCCACCACCGGATCTGTGAGTATGCCAACAATTTCTAAAGCTGTTTTCTTTCCTTGTCTGATCCATCTTGCAGTTTCGGAGCCACAGAATCTGAGAGGTCCAGTGTCGAATCTGAGGAGAGCTGCACTCCAACTATATCTTTAACCAGTTCTACTGTGATACCTTCAGATTAGAATGGGTCACTGAGCCGAAGTGTCAGCATCGGGTCTAAGGGGATAGGCTTGGATCCAATTTTGTTGGATCCATCTCTTTCTCTTGAAGCCTTGGCCCTGGACAGTTCAGATCTGTTCCACCCCCAAGGTGCTGATCCGAGGGAGATGTAGATCTCCCTTCATCGGATGTTTTGGCTCTGAGGAGGTGGGTCGGGATCTCTCTGGATCTGACAGCTTTTGAGGTGGTGGAAAGGGCCTTTTCTGTCCTCAAAGGACTGCCTTCTCTTGCCTCTGATCCTATTTCCTTTCCTCCATTGGTTCCTAGCTCTGAGGCTCTCAGGCCTATTGCACAAGGACAGCCAGAACCAATAAGTATCCAACCAGTTATATTAGAAGAATTTACCCTCTCTTCCAGAACCTCACCTGAATATCCCACAGAGGAGGTACCTCAACAGAGGGCATGGAAAAGGAGACACACTGACTCCCTGTTGGAGTCCGTCACAGAGAACACTGATTTTAATGGAGAGGGGTCCCCCAGATTACCACCAGATGACATCTTCTTTGATGATATTAAGAGATCCTGAAGCAGAAAGGCAGTTGGTCTTCCTAAAACCCCTCACAAGCAGAATTGGTGTTTTTATAGGCTTTTAATTCTGGCCAGTCTGTCTTGGGTTACCCCCTCCCCCCTTGTGGACAGTCTTATTGATTTAGTGGCCTGGTTGGGCTTGGAAGGAACCGGATATCATCAAACCCATTTCCAAAAGACCCAGCAAGTTTTTGACCCCTCCCCCCGACCAATAGACCATACTAGAGCAAATGAGTCCCAGCTGATGCAATGGTGGTGGCAGCAGCCACCAGGAAAGAGCTAGCAGAAGAGAGCTTTGCTTTCCAACTACCTAATAGGGAGTTTAGAGCATTGGACAGGTTTGTGAAGAGAGTCTTTACTTCGGTGACTTTTTCCCTGAGGTCACTTAATTACCTGACACATTTCAGTTGCCTTCAGAGAGATTTGACCAAGGAGCTCTCAAATAATGTCTCGGAGTCCATGTCTGATGAAGATCTCAAAAGGACATCTTGTCAGTTGGCCACTGTTGTCCATATCCAATGCTTCAATGCGGTTGATCTCTCTCAGAGGTGAAGGTACCTCACGAGCAGCCGGTTCAGGTATTGCCATAAGAAGACATGCCTGGATGTCGCTTTGTGGCTTTGCAGAACCCTTTAAGACATATTTTATTAATGCCCTATTTTTGATGGCACTTCCTTGTTTGGGCCATCAGTAAGAGATACTTATCCGCAGTGAGCAAGATGGAAATACTCTGCCTTAGGAATTAATTTTTCTCTGCCTCAATGAACCTTTTCTAGGAATCAGAGAGACGGCAAGAAGTCGTTCTGTAAGTCTATGGGACCTTTCCAAGACCCACGCAGGGACAATTTCTCCAGAGACAGAAGAAGAAATTTCAATGAAAGACATCTCCATTGATGCAAAGAGGTCTGCAGAAGCAGGGCTTTAGAGATCCTTTTTCAGATAGGCCCTTTAAACACTTCTGAAGCGCTGCCTGACTCTCCAACTTTGGATGTTGTTGGAGGTTGTTTGCCTTTGCACCCGGACGTCTGGGCAAGCATAAAACAAGATACATGGGTGGTAAGTATACTATCCAGGCGTTATTACATACAATTTTTCCTTCTTCCATTTCACAAAAGGGAGAAACTTCCCGATGTTCCACCCAGTCAGAGGAAGGCAGCAGAACAAGAAATACAAAAAGCTGGTAGATAAGAGTCATTCAAAAGATCCTGCCAGACTAGACAGGATTCAGAACTTATTCACTCTTCTTTTTAGTGCCAAAGAAAACAGGGAACCTGAAGGCCTATGTAGGATTTGAGCAACTTAAATCAGTATGTAAAGAAAGCCAAGTTCTGAATGGTCACAATTCAGTCCATTCTACCCTTTTTAATCAAGGACGATGGGATGTGCTCTGTAGATCTTCAGGATGTGTACTATCACATCAAATAGACAGGCGATCCAAAAGGCATCTTCACTTCTTTCTGGGAGATGGTCATTACCAGTGCAGAGATATGCCCTTTGGACCCCCAACATAGCCCCCAGGGTGTTTTCCAGATGCATAGCAGTAGTGGCAGCTCATTTGAGACTATAAAGGGATTCCAGGTGTTTCCATACCTAGACAACTGTCTCCTTACTGCCCCCTCCAAGTATCTACTTTTACATGCCAGGGAATATTTGCTCCAGATTTGCAGTTCATTGGGCATAACTATAAATCATGCCAAATCAAAACTAACCCCAGAGCCTGGAGTTCATTGGTGTTCTCTTAGACATGACAAAACAGATAGCATCCCTACCCTGTCATTGTATCTCCACTGTAAGGGGTCCAGTACAGTTTTTTCTTGGTCATTCAACTCCTCCAGCAAGGCCCATACTGCAGGCATTAGGTTCCATGGCAGCTGCCACTGTACTACTCCCTTTGGCACACTTTTTTAATACGGGTTCTACAATGGGTTTTAGCTGTATAGTGGTCCATTCTGTATCAACCCCTATCCTTTCCATTCAGACTCTCACCAGTTTGCAGGCAACACATCTGATGGTGGGTGCAATCAGATTATCTACATCTAGACAGACCCTTTGTTCTCCCAACCCCTATGGCCACAGTGACCATGGACACTTCTCAGTCGGGTTGGGGGGCATTTCTTGGGAAGAAAGTTCCAAGGCACATGGTCCCCCGAGAGACCAAGTTTTGCATATCAGTGTCCTAGAGATTACAGCAGTCCTATCAACATTGCAGGCATTTCAAGATGCTCTTCCTTTGGGAACTATTGCAGTTTAGATCAACAACGTGCCTGTAGTCTGGTACATCACAAACAAGGAAGAACTTGATCTTACATCCTTTGGAAAGAGGCCATGAAAAATTTCAATACACATTCTATGGGAAACCAGCATGTTAGCGGGCAAACTAGCAGATCCATTTTGATGCCTCACAAGTGGGGTCTCAATCTGTAGCAGAGATGATCCTGCATTGGAGCTGACTTTGCTTCGATGTATTTGCCACCCCACCTCAACAATAAGTGCATCTACTTCACTCTGATACCTCTCTAGTTCACGCTTTGCCCTCAGGTCTTTTTATGCTTACCTTCCTCTTCCCCTGATTTCAAAATTTTTACAGAAAGCAAGCAGACCGAAGAGTTCATTAATGCTCATTACCCCCTTCAGGCCTCTGCAAGTATGGTTCTCCTTCCTACTGTCTCATCATCGTTATTCTGCATGGATACTGGAGCCAACTCTGGATCTCCTGTCACACCCATCAGGAATCCAACATCCCAATATTCGACCCCTAAGACTAACCACATTATTTCTTCACTTCCAGTAATAGACAACCCAAGTTTTCTTAACTTGTACGTATTATTTTGGTATCTCAAAAAGAATCTACCAAGAAAGTATACAAAAGCAAATGGAAAAGATTTTCCCTTTGGGCTTTGAATAAAGACATAATCCTTTTTCTGCCCCAATATCTACGATTCTTCAATTTTTGATGCTCCTTTTTGAGAAAGGAGCTAGTTACTGTACAGTGAAACTACAACTGGCAGCTATTTCTAAGTTTCATACTGGGAACAGACTTTTTCTGGCTTTGTCTAAACTGTGTAAAGCATTTATTATGAAAGGAATTTTTCTTCTAAGGCCTCCAATGAAAGATCCCTCACCACCTTGGGATCTGACACTTTTACTACCAGGCCTAACACAGAAACCTTTTGAACCTTCAGCTAAATCTGATCTGAAGTTTCTGTCATGGAAAACAGTTTTCTTGGTGGCCATCACATCTGCAAAGAGAATATCTGAATTCCAGGCTGTCCAAAATTTCCTTACATAATTTTTTCATAAGGATAGCGTTTCCTTGCAGACTAACCCTCCTTTTTTCCTTAAAGTGGCTTCTGAGAATAACATTAACCAATCCATCCGTTTACGTTTTCTTTCCAAATTTTTCCAGTGAAGGAGAGTACATACTGCATTTTCTTGATGTACACAGACCGTTATGTTTTCACCTTCATAGGACAAGACAATTCAGAAAATCAGACCAACTCTTTTTGTTTCCTTTTCTCCGAAAAGACTAGGTTATCTAGTATGCAAAGTCACTCTAGCAAAATGGATAACAGACTGTATTTCCAGTGTTTATTCTCAGAAAGGCATGACATTATCTAGACATTCCAAGGCTTATTCAACTAGATCCATGGTGACATCACCTGCTTTTTGGTCAAGAACATCTCTTGACATTTGAGCACTGGACCATGTAGCTGCAGCACATACTTTTGTTACTCATTACAAAGCTGATATTTCAAGAAACAGAGACCCCTTTAGTTTGGTGATACTCCGTAATAATCTTCGAGGGCTAACCAAGATCACCGTAGCTAGGGACTCTGTCCCATGCATTGAGGAAGAATGAAAAGGACAACATCAGATTTAAAAGTCATGCTCTTACCATAACTAAGCATCCCTGTTGCCCATTTCGTTCTTCCTCAACTTCCCTCCCATCCAAGTTCCAGGAGGAACCTAGTGGACTGTATGGGAACCTACAGTTCCAAGATTGAGTCCTGTCTTTCTATTCCTGTCTTTGTTTTATTATGGGGATTTGACAGCAAACTTGATCTGGGGCTTTAGGGATGTTGCAGTACATTATGGGTAGAGGGATGAGCTTGAGAGTTGAATCCTAAGTCTGGAATAAGCGGTCGAGTCGGATCCAAGGATCGGATCTGAACTTGTACGTTGAGGAAGAATGGAAATGGGCAACACAGATGCCTAGTTTATGGTAAGAACATAACTTAATGTTGGAACCATGTGCCCTTAATTAAAAGTACATAAGTGAGTGAGAGTGTATTGGGTGATGCTGTCCTAGGTAAAGTTTTTGCCATCTTGCTTGTTGGGTTGGAAATGATTCCTTAACATTTTGGATGACAGCTGAAGCTAATATAAATGGTATTACCTTTGCTTTACCGTTTCCTTTTGAGATGAGTTAATTTCTATTTTCCAGTTGCTGGATGGCTTCATTTTTAGATGTGAAGCCATGAGAATTAAGTGACACTTTATCTACTAGGCTGGCTGTTGTAGAGTGGTGTTACAAAATAAGTAAAACGTGTATGGACTAGTTGGAGGATAAAGTATTGTTTTGGGAGTGAGTGGGACAGCTGTATAGGGACAAGACTATAGCAGGTATGAGAAGATGAGTAGCAGTCTTTGTCATTTTGTTTTTTTTTAGTCATTAACAGAATGAATAAGTGCAGGCTGTGTTACTGGTATATCACTTGACCACTGTGACCTTGGTGATTATCGTTTTGATTCAGCCTGTACACTGTCATAGTACCTGTTTTTCCTGTGTGCTTTTTGGTCATGCAGCTTCTTATTCAAGATTGCCCATGTTCTCTGTTAACCTCATTTGGTGAGTACCTGACATTACCCCATGGGGGGAACCCTATGTGCAGAGGAAGTCTAGCATAAGGGTGACTAAGTTCTGGATTAGACAAGTGACAAGGACAAGAGCAACCTAGCCATTAATGGCGATTTTTGTCTCTCCAGTCCCTATTTTATATCTTACTGCTATTCTCTGGTCCACTGTTTCAATCAATATGGCTTTCACTTTAATGGCATGAGAGTCTGACTCACCTTCTCTCCAACATGTACATGGACTTGACCCATCTGCATTTAATGCTGGCCCCTAATTGTCCCCATTCTCTGCTTACAGACTGGTTAGAGGACATTTGCAGAACTGTCTGATGAAAAGAAGGTGTGCAGAACAAAAACTGGGTCAGATGATATAAGTGAGAGAGAAAGTGTAGGTGTGTTGCAAAAAATATGAGTAAGGAGAGGAGAGCAGTGTGGGGATTCAAGATAGTGGCCAGTTTGATGGCTCTGTTTTAATAATGACTTGTAGTCATTGTGGCTAAAAGCATTTTATAGGTGTTTTTTGCCCTTGTGTCTGACAATTGATAATCCACTCCCAATAATTTTGCCTTGCTATGGGCAATCATGAGGGGGATTTGTGCTCTTGCCAGCATCCCTGAATGAGGGTATTATTTTGTAGTCTAACCCCCCCCCCCCAGGAGGGAGAGTAAGTTGATTACATCAGCAAATGGACACACTTTCCTTCCACGACTGAGTGCTCCTATATACTTGCTAATGAAGGCTACCACCAGGCAATGGCTTAGTGATCCAAAAGGCCATTCTAGGACCCACACCATGCCATTGCTTTTCAAGAGATTGTCAGTATGCATATTGTTCCACCCCACCATACCCGTTGCATGTTTCAACCTTTGCTTGTCATTGGACATGCACAATGGGACTGGGGCAGCAAATGCAAACAAATTAGTCAAGCCAATGGCTGCTTAAATAAAGACCCTCTCACCATAGTGTCTTAATGGTCATCAGGCAATGTGGATATCTCCAGAAAACAAACTACAGTATTACAAGACTAAATGAGCCTTAGAAAGCAATAGCAAAATTAGCTAGAGGCAGTGCAGTAACAAGAATGAAGAATTAAGTCCATAAGTCTCACGGATGAGCAGAACTTATGAAATAAGTTCAGTAAACTGACTGACTTAGTAGTAAAGAATCTGCTTTCTCTTTCTAATGCATTGAGATACAAAATAAGTACAGTAATACTTTATCATTTGAACTCATGGCCCAAGGTAGGTGTGCAGGACAGAAATAACATCCCCAGTGGTGAATTGAAATATATTATTTTGAAATGGACGTTTACAGAGTATTAGCAAAAATCTGGATAAAAGGTACAGGATTGTCGCTCGTTCATCTCTAACACAAATAACGCGGCTCAAGGTGTTGTTTAGATGCTTTAATATATACAGACAGATCAGGATGGATAGCAGCATCTTTAAATACGAATTAACTAACCAACAAACAGCTTGCATACATACATGTTCACATCTCAACAGCTAACTACAAAATGGCAGTCAGGCTTGCATGTGCTCAGAATTTATACTCTAATGCAAGGCCTTTGATAGCTTCTTAAAGGTCTATACACACATTGATCTACAAGGACGTTGGTAATCATCCTCACTCGAGAGGAATGGAACTGTTGCCTTAAACTCACCAATGATAACAGATGGTGACTTATCTAGATGTTCTCATACAAAACTGCTGTACCACTGTCACCTCACCCCAGAAGAATTTCAGCATCGTAACTGAACTAAGGACAATCTCTGATGGCACTGTATTACTCCTGAAGTTAGCTGTCTACATATTATGTGGGGCTGGATGAAAGTGCAAAAAATATGGCGCTCAATCCAAGAAGGTATATTGTGGTTACTTAGAACACAACTTCCCAAATCAGAAGACATCACATTCTAGATCTTTGGTATTACCCCACCCCCAATCTAACTGGAGCTCACAGAATATTTTTGGATTCATACTGTAACCACCACACTCCTTTCAGTTATGTTCTCTCACTGGAAAATCTATTTGAAGGCATATATTTTAATTTTCCATTAATCTCACCACATATTTGTCAAGTGGTCAAATTAGGTCATTAACAAGAAGTTGTAGAATTGACTATGGGAGTATATATGTTCATAAACTCAACAACAATTCCGGAATGCAAAACTGTATGTAGATACCTTCAGTCTGTTATAATTGAATGCTACCATAAGTACACATGTTTTTAGCATATTGTATCTTAGATGTTTAATAGATATTTATATTAAAAAAAAATAAGCACAGTAAATGTTCCAATGTGTGAGAAACCATCTTGAAGCAATGCTCCTAGTCAAACATTTCATGTTTGCACCTTTACACAGCTGTACTTTGTTCATCATAATACGAACCAAAGTGAAAGGAGGAAAAGCGCCAATAGTCATCAAAAAACGCGAAATGAAGCGCCTGGATAGCCATTTCCACAGAGTAATGTTTTATTCATGGGTATAAAAGCACAGCACAACACTCACGAACACTGACCACAATAGTAAGCAGTACGTTTTCGTCCACAACTTCGTCAAGATAAGGTTATCCAATGAAGTTGTGGATGAAAATGTACTGTTTACTCTTGTGCTCAGCGTTAGTGAGTGTTGTGCTGTGCTTTTATACCCGTGAATAAAACGTTACTCTGTGGAAACGGCTCTCCAGGCGCTTCATTTTGCTGTTTTTGTTCATCATAATATCACTGCTGCAGGAAGTTATAATATGACTGGGAAGAGTTCCAAGTAGTATATCCTCAGTTACCTCAAAGTGGGGGGATGGGCTAAAGTTTGTCCTGCAAGAACCTACACTGCCTCAGACTGGACATTTGAGCTATGATGTTCAGAGAATTTATAAAAGAATGATCAAAGAACAGCATGACAACTGCATTGAGCAGATATGTTCTTGAAGTCAGTAACACTACTGGTGGTAGTGGTGGTGGTGATGGTGGTGTAAGTTCCAGTACATCAAGGCAACTAATGTTCCATGTACTGCCAAGAATTATGATGGGTCTTCAATTAGAAATGTTAGTATGTTCTTAACTCAATGCAGCCAAGTGACGCCTCCAGGCATTTTCTGCAGTTACCCCCTACTGCGCCTGTAGGCGTCAAATATTGCTTCTTCATATTTGCATTAATAATTCCAAAAGCATGCTACTTACAAGGTATCAGAATATTTTGTCTTGAAACATACATGATGGCAAACACTATTGTATTGATATTTGACCTCTGTCAATCACTATTTGTTAGAACTGTAAGGTGACATCTTCAATTTTAAAGGCTCAAGCCCCACTCATTGGGAGTTAAAGGTACACAATCAAAAGAGCTGTACTAGGGGAATAACTTTAAAATGAATTCAGGAAATTCATCTCTGAGTCTTTGCCCTTGACATTAATTCCTTGAGCACAGTAACAGATTTGTTATGATTGCTAACCTGTTTATAATTCTGTATGTTGACTCAGAGCAAATATTACAGAGTTGTGCCATGTACAGTACGTACCATGACAAAATGTAAATAAGATATGTTACTATACACTCTTTCAGAGCATCTGGACTTTAGTCGATACCTATTTGTTTTGGTTCAGAGAAGCTACTTATTTCTTGTATATGGATTATTACAGGTTCCGTAAAAAGCATAGCTATGATAAATGCTTTAAACTTCACACTGCTAAGACAAGTGATACTGGGTGTCATATGACTAGTCAACAACTTAGATTGTTTATGAATGAAGATCCAGACATATTGTGGACTGCCCACACTATCCACAGTTTAACAGATACATGGAGTGAACCATCCAAACAGTGACGAATTTCAGGAGAAATTGCTGTAGTGGGGGCAGAGCCTAGATGACCAACTGAGAGCAGTGAATTTTGAGAGCTCCATAAACTAGTATAATAGAGGAAAATTTTATTATTTTCAACTTTAAAATGTCAGAAATCTATAGTTAAACTACCAAACTATATAAATATCAATTTTGGTGGAGCTGTACAAAAATTTTCCTGTCAAGTAACTTTGAGATATATTGAGTCCCTGAATATGAACAACTCAAGGAATTCTCATCCAGATGCTGCTTTGAAAAAAGAACTGCAATTGATGACATCTACCTTACAGGAACTGTCTTTGAAGATGGTTGGCTTTAAAAATGACTTGGAAAACCTCAAATTAAATTCTCAAAAACAGATGGATACACTTAAGGAACTATTACAGCAACACCATACAAAAATAACAAATATAGAGGCTTCACTAAATGACATTGAAGGGAGACTCAAAGAGGAAGAATTCCAAAAATAATTTCTGCTTAAAAATACATGGCTGCTTAACAAAATAGATGACTTGGAAAACAGGAAAAGGAGGCGCAACATAAAGATTTTTGGTCTTCCTGAAAACACTGAAGGAGAAGACATGATTTCATTCTTAACCACCTGAATTCTTGAATTTTTAGACTTGAAAGAGGGAGTTTCATTTGGAATTGAAAGGACACATAGAGCACTGAGGAAACCTGCTTCTAACTCAAATACTCCACCTAGATCCATAGTTATAAAATTTCTTTCATTTCTGGACAAGGAACTAATATTAAAATCTGCTTGGAGAAAATAACTCTTAAAATACTGTCAAAGCCTGATAAGGTTTGACAATGATTATTCTTCCAGAATAATAGAACAAAGGAAAAAAGTCTAGCCAACAATAAAACTGTTGAAACGAAACAACATTAAAGCACAGCTGGCCTTTCCAGCCAAGATAAAAATACTTTTTGCCAATTAGATGAGAACCTTTAATGACGTAGAAGACGCTACTATATTCATCAAAAACAACAGCGTCTATCCCAGAAGAAATGGAATGGATGGCTCTTACTCTTAAAAGAATAAAAGAAACAAATGCTTGGACTGATGCTAGAAAGAAGAAACAAAAAAACTGATTCCAAGATAGCTGTCCCAAAAAAATAACTTACAACTACATCTCTCGATGTATCAACTGCTGTGGTACATCACTTGTCATCTGTTTTTATTTTTTAAAAAAGGAGGGATTCTTAAACAACTGAGAAACAGTAATGATTTATTCAGAATGTTCAAAGAGTCCAAGAATTCACAAACAAAGGTAGGTCAAGATGGGTTACTATTTACGTTATATATTAGCCGAACAAAGCAACATATAATACGAACATAGAAGTTTCTATTTCCCTACTTGAACTAAATGAATACTTATCTTGTTCATTTTTCATTGATTTTACTTATAATAATTTAAGTAATTAATTAACTAATTCAGCAAGGTACCATTCATCAGAGTTCAGTCTCAAATGTAACAAATTAACATAATATATAATAGCAGTAACAGTAGAGTGTTTTGGAAAAAAAAATGCTGTCATGGAGACTAATGCCTTCTTCAGTTAAACTACGATTTAGAAATGTCATGTATATCCTGGTTAAATAATAGTAACAAGCTCTTAGTACAAATGTCATCATTATTCTGTCTAAATATAGTTAAAATCAATTATGGCAGCTACCACAGCTACAAGTGTTGTTTGATCAATCCTGATATGGTGCGCATGGATGCAGCTGTGGCTGACTGCTGTGTGTTGCTGTTTTTGTTTCCAGGAAGGTGTGGGTTGCGGCTTGTGATCGAAGTTTACTGGTGCTTGTGTATTGGGAAGAGACATTTGGTTGGTGTTTTGGCCTGGATCCAGGGGAGGGGGATGGATGGAGCTGTGATTTGGGATATTTTGGCAGAGAATGGTTTGTTTGTACGTCTGCGGAGTGAGAGGTGGGAGGGCTGGAGGAGTGTGTTCTCTTGTTGTGGCGGCTTGTTGGGAGGTTTTTTTTTTTTTTTTTGTTTTTTTTTTTTTATCTGTATGCTCTCTCTTCTTTTCCTGGCTGCTGCCTCACTGAAAGGGAGGGAATTTAGGCTTGAAGCTGCAGTGAAGTGAAGCTTTGCTTCAGGTGCATTGCGAGCCTCTGGTATGCAGTACACAGACATACTAACAGAAACAGATGCTCCCAGGTTGCTATGGTAACAGAGACAGTGATGATAATGCTTAATGGCTCTGAGGAGCCTCCAAGATGATACTCAGCAGTGACGTTGTACATATATTGATGGTCTCCCAGCACTTGGTTTATCTCATTAAGTTGAGTCTTGATTTAAAAGAAAAATAATGAGTGCAATTTTATATTTAAAACGTATTTTGGTCCAAACACATTAAGGACTTGCATAAGAGTGGAAGTCTTGAGTTATTGTGAAAGACTTAAGAGCACTTAGTCTTGTGCAGTACCCTTTGCAGTAGTCTGGGAGGTGAGCTTGCTCGGACGTGTTGGGCATATGGGGATAGCTGATTCTAGGGGTGTTTAGGGTTGCCAAGAAGTGCTAAAGAGTCATCAGATTTCCTTCGTGGAAATATCTGTGGGAATGGAAGGTGTGTTGAGTGGTTCACTGGCAGAGTGGCCACGGTGGTGGTGGCCACCAAAAACAAGATGTCTGAAACCTCTTCTACTGTCCATCCTCCTAATAGGGATTCCAGGACTATGGGAAACGCATCTTTAGTTCTGCGACTTTTGCTATGCGATCGCTCAACTATTTGACGCATTTTACCCATCTTCAAAGAGATCTCCTAAAAGAGCTTTGAGATGCTCTGCAGGGTAGTACAGCTGGAGGTGTCTCTGATAAGGTGACAGCCCAGCTTAATACCCTTAATTCCATAGTTAACTTGTCCATGCGGCTCATTTCTTATGCAGCCGATGGTTCGAGTCGGGCAGTGGGTTCAGTAATAGCTCTTCGGAGGCTTTCCTGGATGCGCTTATGCTCCTTTGCGGAAGCCTTCAAGTCTTACTTCGTTAATACCCCATTTGATGGCTCGTCCCTTTTTGGGCCCAAAGTCAAGGAGACCCTCACTTGGTGTGAACAAGATGGAAAGACTCTATCTGCCATAGGAGTCCATTTTTCCACCCCTACAAGACCTACCCCAAAGGGCAAAAGGGAGGAAAAATGTGGTTCTGGAAGTCCTGAGGAGTTTTTCAGAACACATAGTAAATCCCCCTCCAGGGGCAGAGGAGGGGGTAATAATGGAAGACGCCACCCAGGTGGCAGAGGGGGTCTGCAAAACCAGGGCAATGGGGATTAGTTTTTTGGCAAGCCCTACCAGCGCTTCTGAAAGGAGGCCTGACTGTCCTACTCTGGAGGCAGTTGGGGCTCACTTGTCTTTTTATCCAGACGCCTGGCTAGAAATTACAAAAGGTTCATGGGTACAAAGAATTGTTACCAGAGTTTGTCATTCTGTTCTCTGAACCCCCACCCGTACGAAGAAAAATCCCGGATGTTCCACCCAGTCTCGGGGATCAAGCGGCCATAGAAATTCAAAGGCTGCAGGAAAAGAGAGTCATCCAGCCAGTCCCAGCAGACCAAATAGGATCCGGAACCTACTCCTGGTTCTTTTTAGTTCCAAAGAAAACCGGGGACTGGAGGCCCATCTTGGACCTCAGCAGACTCAACACCTTTGTAAAGAAGGAGAAGTTCCAGATGGTCACAATTAAATCGATGATTCGGTTCCTAGGAATGGGCAATTGGATGTGCTCTATAGATCTCAAGGATGAGTTACTATCATGTCAAAATGGCCAGACCATCCAGAGGTCACTTGTGTTCCCAGCTGGGAGCCAGTCACTGTCAGTTTCGAGCACTGCCCTTTGGTCTCACAACAGCCCCCAGAGTTTTTACCAAATGCATGGCAGTGGTTACGGCTCACCTGAGGCATCTAGGATTCCTGAGTGTTTCCGTATCTGGACGACTGGCTCCTTAGCGCCACGACCAAGCATCAACTACTTCTATCCAGGGATCACACACTCAATCTGTGCTCTCAGGTAGGCATAACTATAAATTTCAACAAGTCTGCATTGTCACCATCGCAGCATATCTCCTTTATTGGAGCAGACTTAGACACCACCAGTGCCATGGTAAAATTACCACTGGACAGAATAGTCACACTTCGAAAACAGGTATCAGACATTCTGATGAGAAAAAAAGTACCAGCCTCTCAAGAGTTGAAACTACTAGGTACCATGGCAGCAACGCTCATAGCAGTTCCTCTGGGGCGTATGCACATGAGAATACTTCAGTGGTTGCTCTTCACCCAGTGGTGTTACCAACAACTTCCGATGTCATTCTTGATAATGATTACAGATTTATGCAGATTTATGGTGGTTGACCAGCCATCATATAACAGTAGGTCGCCCATTTGTTCTTCCTCTGCTATCAGCCACTGTGACCATGGACGCTTCTCTGATGGCGGTGGGAGGGTGGGCTTTTTCAGGGAAGAACAGCCCAAGGCACCTGGTCAGAGATGGTCACAGTTGCACATCAGTGTCCTGGAGTTGAGAGCGGTGCTTTTGGAATTGCAGTACTTCCACAACTCTCTACCTCTGGGGACGATTGTGATCCAGACCGACAACATGCCTATGGTCATGTATATCAGCAAATAAGGGGGAACCAAGTCTTACCCCTTATGTTGAGAGGCCCTGAGAATTTGGCAGTGGGCTGTATTCACTGGGCGTTTTCTGATAGCAATGCACATCCCAGGGAAATCCAGCGTGATCGCGGACAAACTGAGCAGAGCCATTCTGATACCGCACAAGTGGTCCCTCAAAGACGAAGTTGCTGAGATGATTTTCTGCAGATGGGGCCAGCTTTGCTGCGACCTGTTCGCTTCCCCTATAAATGCCAAATTCAGAAGCTACTTTGCCCTGAATCCCCCACCATGGGACAGCCCAAGGGATTTGCTCGTACACGATTGGTCCCTGGGACTCTTATATGCCTTTCCACCAATTCCCCTGATTCCGAAATTCTTGCAGAAAGCCAAAGCCCTGGGGAGGACTGTAATTTTAATAGCCCCGTTTTGGCCTCTGCAGATTTGGTTTCCCTTCCTACGACTCTACCAATTGGAGGAACCTTGGATTCTGGACCCAGTTCCAGATCTACTGACACATTCGTCAGGGGCCCTTCATCCTTCTCTTTATTCCCTCAGATTGACAGCTTGGCTGCTCCAATTCCCAACTTGGCTAGGTAACATGATTTCTCCCCGGAGGTACAGCATATTTTTGTATCTTCTCATAAAGCTTCCACCAGAAAGTTGTATGCCAGCAAATGGAAGCAATTTGCTTTTTGGGCTTCCCAAAATAATACTGACCCTTACATCACCCCAATTGCTAGCATTTTGGAATTCCTGACTAAGCTTTTTCATGAAGGTGCTGCAGTTGCTACTATAAGAGTTCAATTGGCTGCAATTTTGAATTTTCACCTCTGATCTGAAGGTTGTAACCTAATGTCTCACAGACTATGTAGGGCCTTCTTAAAGGGTACCATACATCTTAGACCACCTGTTAGACAACCTTTTACTCCCTGGAATCTGGATTTTGTGTTGTCAAGAATTATTCTTCCTCCCTTTGAGCCTGCATCATCCTGTCATTTAAAATCTTTCTCTTGGAAAACAATCTTCTTGGTAGTCATTACCTCAGCATGTAGAGTGTCCAAACTTCAGGCCCTGTCTATCAAACCCCCATATTTGGTGTTTCATCCCAACAGAGTGTCACTGAGGACTAACCCTTCCTTCCTTCCTTCCTTCCTTCCAAAGGTGTGTTCTGAGAATAACCTGAATCAAACTATTGAACTCCCAACTTTCTTCAGTAACCATTCTAATAAGTTGGAGTATATGTTGCATAAGCTTGATGTTCACAGGCAATTAAGATTCTATTTGGACAGAACAAAAGAATTTAGAAAATCAGGACAACTCTTTGTTTCTTATGCTGACACTAAGAAAGGGCTATGAGTATCCAAAGTTACTCTTTCCAAATGGTTAACTGACTGCATAAAATTTGCATATTCCTCAGTGAATCAACCATTAGAACATAGCGTGAAAGCGCATTCCACTAGGGCTGTTTCAGCTTCCTCAGCTTATGCAGCTGGGCTGCCTTTGGACACTATACGTGCAGCTACCACTTGGTCTAAGCCGCATACCTTCATCATAGTAGATATTGCCTCCAGGGACAGGGCTTCCTTTGATTCCACTGTCCTCAGGAATATTCTCCCGTGAACCACCCATGATTAGGGTGCTTGTGATGCTACCCATGTGTAAGAATGAACAGCGAGATTGAACAACTTCACATAAAGAAGTTATGTACTTACCATAAAGTTCCATGTGAGTTGTTCATCTCACCTTCATTCTTACATTCCCACCTGCCTTCTCCCTCCAGATTTCTCGAAGAACGAGTAAGACTTGTGGCCTGGTGGGTCTTGTTCTAGGATTTCTTATTCCGGCTGGAGTGCCTTTCATGTGTTATTATGTTTTACATGCTGGGATCAGCAAACTAGATCTGAGGTGAGACAGAGAGTATCATGGGATAGGGACTTGACCTCAAGCTACTCTAAAACCTTGAGCTTGTGAAAGCGGCCAACTCGGAGCCGATGTATCGGCTCCGAACCCATGTGTAAGAATGAAGGCGAGATGAACAACTCACATGGAACGTTATGGTATGTACATAACTTCTTTTTGTATACATGACATCAAACTGACAAAGTTGTTCAAAAGAAACAATAGAAGCCTGAACTAGGAATGTCACAGAATGTAACAATCACATTCTGAACAAATAGTATTAAATTGACAATAATCACTCAGTTTAACCTTTGCTGATTATGAGAAATAGAATGTTGCTATTTAAATCAAAAAATGTTCAGTATATGCCATAAAATAGCAATTTATGAATATGGAAAGGGAACTTCTAATCATTAATCACAATAAGTGAATTTGTTCTTTTTAACTTATAATTTCACTCATTTTATAATAAGAAATGACGGATATGAAAATCCTTGTATAGGAAATGGGGGGAAGAGGGATGCTCCGAATTAAAATGCACTAACTTTCATCAGTGTTTACATAAAGCAAACTTGATGCTTTAAGTACGTTAGCAACAAACAAAGTGATTACTTAAATGATGGCAAACAATGAAATATAACTTCTGATATATCCAGTAAAATACATTGTATTATAAACATTAGGTAAAAATATTATTACCATCTATTTATATTAAGTAATAGGTTTTGAAAGACTTAATCAATAAGGGTGAGTATGTTAAATAACTGTGTGCTATAATCTTTTACTGAGGTTTTATATATGATGCGTCCTACTTTACTATGATTGAATAGCTTGCCATCTATCTTTCATGTAAATACTAATTATTTATACAATAAGTAGACATTTATATTCAATTATAATTCTGTCTAATCTACAATAGTACTATATCTGTTCAGAATAACATAAATATTGCTTAATCCTATTACAAATATTCTCCATATGATTTAGTTTATGGAGCTCAGATGTTCTGGATTGTCTAGGCTTGAGTGATAATCTGATGGACTTGGGTTTATCCATTAGATTAGGAATGATTTTCATTCCATGGCTAGTGCGGATTTTAGTATTGTTAACATTTATTAATTTAAATTTATTTCACAAAAACATTTTATTATGCCTGACCAAAACATTACCTTATTGGTAAACACTCAAAGTATAAAACTGAAAATTTCCTTTAAAAGCTCAAACATACTTTATAGTTGTCAGAGAAAAATGTTTAATAGTCAGAATAAAACAAAAAATATAGTCTAAATAACCCAAGATGGATTTAACTTTATTATCTTTAAATACCAATGGCTTAAACAGTCCTAGCAGGAGATCAAATGTACTGAAATATTTAAAACTGAACAAAGCACAAACTGTCTTCCTTCAAGAAACTAATTTCAAAACAAATGACAATTACAAATGGAATCCTGTGGAATATATGATATTGGCACAATCCACTTATAAGATAAAGACAAAAGGGGTAACAATTTTATGGAAAAAAATGTGATTAACCCAGAAATCATTCATAAGTATGAAGATAAAGAAGACCTTATGGCATTAGTAATAGTTAAATATAATAGAATATGGACCCTAGCCAATTTATACTGGTTCCCAGGCATTGGATCAGGAACTGTTAAAAAAAACAAAACAAAAAAAAAAAAACACTTGGATTTCATTTCCAATAATTATAAAGGCAACTTAATATTTAGGAGATTTTAACTGTATATTTGATATTTCTGAAACTGCAGATAAAAGACCGCTGCATACATCTGCTGTATCAAAAGCTTTAAACAAGTGGGTAGAATCATTTAATCTTGTAGATACTTTCAAATTTAAAGAAGATAAATCTTTGTTGTTTTTCCCATCAAGATCACAGATTTGGTACCTAAACTAGAATAGATAAAATATTTGCTGCCCATGACTTACAATCTAAAATCATTAATTTTTCAATCTCTCCCTGCCCTTTTTCAGACCACAATTCATTGATACTAAAACTTCAAAATGGGTACAAACCATTGATCGTTAACTCCAGAATTCCAGCATATGTAACTAAAATTAAAGAGTTCAAACCCTGGTTATTATCTGAATTACAGTTCTTCTTAGATATTAATTACACCAGAGAGATAAATAAAACAATTATATGGGACTCATTAAAAGCTTACATACATGGTAAAGCCCTAACTTGGTATAAAAAAATCAGAGAATGGTATTCTGAATTATTAGATCTACAATCCAAACTTTTGTCAGTAAAGGCTGAAAAAAATCAGTCATTTGGAGATGAAAGAGAATGTAAGAAGTATTAAACAATAAATACAATGGAATTCTAACACATAAAACTAGTTTAGCTTTAGAAAAACTAAAAATGCTCTGAAATATCTACACAATTTATCCACAAGAATCAAAATACAATCAAAAGCTAATAACATTAAAAGTATCTTCCATGAAAAGAAAGGGAAAAATGTCTCTGATATAGGTGACATTCTTGATGCCTATTGAAATCACTATATGGAACATTTAAAAAAAAGAAAATATACATATTGATCAATTAAATCTAGATGAAAAAGTTCTAATTTAAAAAAAAATACCAGAAATTTTAAAACTAGATCTGCAAGCACCCATATCCTACAAAGAAACTACATATACAATGAAAGAGGGTAAAAATAATAAAGCTCCAGGTATAGATGGCATAATTATGGAAATATGTAAACTTTTTCCTTCAAAGATACTATCCCTCTTCCACAAAACTCTATTAGAAATTCAGTCACAAGCTTTAAAAACACCCTCTTGGAGATATTCCTTAATTACACCAATCCTAAAGGAAAACAAATCCCCAAACCTCTGTACCTCATATAGACCTATATCATTATTAAATAATGACTATAAGATGTTTATGACAATATTAACTAACAGAATGAAAATACCACTATCCAAAACAATAAGTAATGATCAAACTGGATGTATATATCATAGACACACATAATATTAAAAGGATAATTTCTGTTATAGATTGTTAATAAAGAAAATAAACACTCACAATTGGCTTAGATATAGAGAAAGCCTTTGATTCCCCTAAATTTGGACTATTTATTCAAAATTCTGGTGTTATTTGAATTTCCTTCTTCCTTTGTTCATCTGCTAAAGAATATATATACAAATAATTTTTAGCGTATGTTAAGCTACGTTCTTTCACCTCTGAATCTATACATATAACAAAGGGTACTAAACAAGGATATCCCATGTCACCTATTCTATTTGCTTTGGCTATTGAAATATTGGCAGATTAAGTATGTAACAATACAAAAATCAAAGGAGATGATGCTTATGAACAATACAACTCTAAAGTAATGCTCTTTGCTGATGACATATTAACATTATCCAATACAAAAGAGGCATAAGAAGAATTACATGTTTTAATTGACACATTTTACAGGACTTCAGGACTCCATTTCAATAAATCAAAATCAAAAGTTTATTTTTAAATAGAAGAATTGCAGTCGAAGGGGAATCACATTACAGGGAAACAAGAATCTACCTTAAAATATATAGGAATGAGTTATACAAGGATAATAATGAATTAGTCTAAAAAATTCTAAAAAAACGACAGTAATATCAATGCATTTAAAACCTCTGTGGAAAAGTGGAACAAAATAATATTAACATTTGAAGATAGACTACAGTTAATAAAAAATGGTTTTACTACCCAAGATTCTATATATAGCTTTGACAATACAACTGTTACCAGAAAGGAATATTCTCAAAGAAATAAACTCATGCCTAATAAAAATTTTATGGTTTCCCAAAAAAAAACAGAATAGCTTTAATACATCAAATCAGACCATGGAAATGGGGAGGATTAAACTTACCTGATATAGCAACATATATAAAAGCATCAATATCTAAAACAATCTCAGATTGGATAAGTTCAAATTATTCTGCAAATTGGAAAGAATTACTAACTGTAATATCAATAAATGAAATTGATTTACAAAAAACAATTCAAATAACAGATAAAAACAATTTGCCATGTCACATATGTATCGGTATGCAATATAACATAACTAAGCCCACTAAAACTTGTATGATTGATTATTACATTGGCTCATTTAGGAAACTTATTAATACAAATATAGATTTAAAAATCTGGTTTGATCTTTTAACACCATTCATAGTTACAAAGAGCTATCCACATAAAATATACAGAGAAATAATTAATTCCTGGGAACAGAAAGGATTTGTTTGTTGGTTTCAATGTATCAAAGAACTAAAAGTTCTGGATATGCAAACAATAGAAACAAAATGCAAAATTCCACAACAAGATTGGCTAACTATGCAAAGCATTCTGACGTATTTGCAAGATTTATGCAGAATAATTAGTAATTCTTCATTTAAAGAAATAACCTAAACTTACAAAATACCTGTATGAAATCATATATAGTGGTTATGACATGGGAAATAGTATTTCAAAAATTTACAAGATATTGATAAATTATTAAACACCCAAATCCTCATATTGGAATTGTATAACAAAAAGACACTCATTACAGCTAACTGAAGAAATTAAATCAAATATTTTATTATTAATAAAACATACATCCTTTACACAATACTGGAAAGTTTTTAATTGGAAATACACAGAGCATTCTTAACTCCAGATAGAATTACTAAAATTAATTCTTCCACAAAGGGAATATGTTGGAGGTGTGAGCAAATACACAATGCAGATTGGAAACACATTTTTTTGACTGTGTTAAAATTAAGCCATTTTGGAATGGTATTAAAAACGTTTTACAAGCTTTATTTAATTAATTGTTTAACTTATCTAAAGCTCTAGTATTATTAAATGTGTATGAAGGTCCTCATTTGAATGAATCAAATGTGTATCTAGTATGGACAATACTTGCAATCTGAAGGAAGTCTAAGTGTATAACAAGAAGATGGACTACAAACACAATACCGACTTTGGAAGACTTTTGCAGCCTACTGAAGACCACAGCATAGCTGGAAATTAAAATTAAAGAATTAAGGATTCATCCTAAGCCATTTATTAACCGACCCATGCAAAAAAGTCTTATCATTGAATGACACTTTACAGTAACTGAACAGATGCACTTTGGTAAGTGAATTTGTTATACCTATAAAGTAATTGTATATATTAAGTTCTGTTAGAGCGTCAGTCTGATGTAAATAGTGTACATAGTTATTTATGATGTTGTAAACAAATACTAAGGAATATATTCAATTGTATTTGAAAAATAAAAAATGTTTGAGGGAGAAATTGGTGTAGCAAAATTTGCAAGGCATGTCATCTCACAGTTTTGCAGTATACGAATACTGCACTACAGGGACTGACTCTCACCAGTTCACTGATTGGAGAAGTTGAATGTTGAAAGCAGATTTCCCAGTTCATCTGCTATATTACAGCCGAGTGCACCTCCAGGCATTTTTGCAGTTACCTCCTACTGTGCCTATAGGTATCAAATATTGCTTGTTCATTTTTGCATTATTAATTACAAACCCATGCTACATACAAGATATCAGACAAAGTTATCTTAAGGCAGACATAATGGCAACACCTACTGGGAGTTCAATACACACTCAAAAGAGCTGTACTGGAGGGAATGAGTTAAATGAGGCCTTAAAATTCACATAAAGTAAAGGAAATCTTAGAAGGGAATCAACAGAGATGGAAGTCCCACTTGTTAAAAAAGAAGACTGGCAGAGTTAGGGGTTAGAGACAAAGTAAGAATCCAAAAGTCATTGGGAGGTCTGCAACTTGAAGATGAAATTGGCAAAGCGGCTGAACCATCCCTTGTAGTTTGTGGTGAAGCTAGTAAACTGCATGGAAAATATTGCAGACATCTGTTCATGACAAATATCTCAAAGTCGATGGTCCATATGATGAGCAACAAGCAATGCCACAACCAGACTCGATGCAAGGAAATACTGTAAAAAATGATAGTCATGGTTTATATATGGGATGGGGTGGGGCTGGGTGGGTGTTAGGGCAGATGGACTCCTGAAGTTGTTGCCAAATAAAGCTGTAGTGCAGCATGAACTGTCCCAAAAGCAAGACCAGATGTACAGTGGATGTAAAAAGTTTACACACTCCTGTTAAAATGCCAGGTTTTTGTGATATAAAAAATTGATACCACAATAAATCATTTCAAAACTTTTCCCACCTTTAATGTGACCTATAACCTGTACAATTCAATTGAAAAACAAATCTGTTAGGGGAAAAAATATAAAGAATAAAAGACGTACAATAAGCTGGTTACATAAGTGTGCACACACTTAAACTTGTTGGAGCATCTTTTAATTTAATTACAACATTCAGTCTTCCTGGGTTAGGAGTCTATCATCATGGCACATCTTGACTTGGCAATATTTGCCCGCTGTTCCTTGCAAAAGCACTCCAAATCTGTCAGATTGCGAGGGAATTTCTTGTGCACAGCCCTCTTCAGGTCATCCCACAGATTTTGTATTGGATTTAGGTCTGGGCTGTGGCTGGGCCATTCCAAAACTTTTAATTTTCTTCTGGTGAAGCCATGCTTTTATTGATTTGTGTTTATGCTTGAGGTCATTGTCGTGTTGAAAGGTGAAATTCCTCTTCACCTTCAGCTTTCTAGCAGACAACTAAAGGTTTTGGACCAAAAGTGACTGGTATTTGGAATTGTTCATAATTCCCTCCACCTTGACTAAAGCCCCAGTTCCAGCTGAAGAAAAGCAACCCCAAAGCATGATACTGCCACCACCATGCTTCACTGTGGGGATGGTGTTCTTTTAGTGATGCAAAGTGTTGTTTTTGCGCCAAACGTACCTTTTGGAATTGTGGCCAAAAAGTACAACCTTGGTCTCATTAAACCATAACACATTTTCCCACATGCTTTTGGGAGACTTGATGTATTGTTTTGCAAATTTTAGCCAGGCCTGGATGTTTTTCTGTGTAAGAAAAGGCTTCTGTCTTGCAACCCTACTCCCATAGTCCAGACAAATGGAGAATACGGGAGATTTGTCACATGCACCTTACAAAAACAGCAAATCCCACTTAGCGCACCACCACAACCACGAATTTGACATTTCAATTTCGGTCAAGTGCAGTTTCGCTCAACTGCACTTTCAGCACTTTCGTCTCGAGATACTGAAATTTGAGATTTCAGTATTTCGGGATTAGTAAATTGCATACACACACACACACACGCACATATATAATATATATATATATATATATATATATATATATATATATATACACACACACACACACACACACACACACACACACACACACACACACACACACACACATATCAAAAGGTGTTTCAACAAAGTATTAGTTTAAGGGTGTATACACATAACAAAGTATTAGTTTAAGGGTGTGCACACTTATGCAACCAGCGTACTGTATGTTTTTTATTTTTTTCCCCAACAGATTTCTTTGTTTTTCAATTGAATTGTACAGGTTCTAGGCCACATTAAAGGTGGGAAAAGTTTTGAAATGATTTATTGTGGTCTCATTTTTTATATCACAAAAACCTGGCTTTTTAACTGGGGTGTGAACTTTTTTATATCCCCTGTATACATCTAGCTATCTATCTGTCTATATATCTATCTATCTATCTATCTATCTATATGTATAGTTAAGGATATATAGATGTGTGTGTGTGTGTGTGTGTGTGTGTGTGTGTGTGTGTGTGTGTGTGTGTGTGTGTGTACACACTTATGAGCCTAACTTCAGTTTGAACCCATTAAATGCAAATCACTAAATCTTTGAAATTCACAAAGAATCAAGAGATTTAAATGTTTTTTTTTTTTTTTTTTTTTGGCAGAGGGACAAGTCCCCTGTACGGCCACACCCTCCTGATTACATATGTCAACGCTGCAATCACACTGCAGTGAGGAAAAGGCATACTCCCCATTTTCCTCTGTACAGCAGTCTCAAAGTGAAAAAAAAACAACTTTTTGATCAGTTGATTTTTGGTCACCTGTACTGGCTTTTTCAGTCATTGATGGAAAGATGCACTGATGAAAGGTTCTGCACCCATATATACATGTGCACATGTATCATACTTTTTGTACATATATAGCCTGGTAGTTAGCAGAGACACCTAAAACTCGGTGCTATTAATGAATTTCCTGTGGCAAGGATACAAAGTTTGATTCCTTCTACCTTCCTTTGCCTTCTGTGTGACTATGAGCAAGTAAGTCACTCAGCCAGACAGTTCTTGATCACTCCTGCAAAAGGAGAATTTTCCAGTTAGTATTCCTGGTCAGAACAGGTAAACAAAAAGGAAAATATATATATATATATATATATATATATATATATATATATATATATATATATATATATATAATATATGTGTTTGTGTGCATGCGTGCACGTGTATGATGAAGCCTAATTACAGATAAAAGCATTTATTTAATCTATTTAATTTATTTACTTTTTAGCACAATAAGCAGCAGTGCTAATCATAAATTCATGCTGCTGAGCGTGCTTACTCGAATACAAGCAAGGTTTCAGAAAACTGCAGAGCAGCACAAGCACAGAAAGAAAGAGCATTCTGTGGACATACATTCACCATCAATTCAAGCGGACAGCCACAATGACTACCAGGGTTGAAAATAATGCAGTAACAGCAGTAATTGCACAGTAAAGAAAAGTGTATTGAGTGCAGTATACACAAACAATTATTTTCAGAATGAAATAATGGAGGGGCAACTACAATGAAAGATGCACTGAACAGGGAAAATGTGCTAATGAAAATGTGCACAGATATGAATGACAGGAATGAATATAGAGGAGGAGGAGGACATGGTAAATATGGAAATGTCCCCAAAATAAGGATATGTCAATGTATGTACACTTCCAAGACACGTGAATAGCATAACATCGTGCACGTATGTAGATATCACAATACCAACTAGTGTTTACACCTCCTGAGTGAGTATATTATGAAATAAACACACATGATAATATATATGTGACAGTCACACAAGGTTACATGCCAGTGGACGGAATATACAGTAAGGGGGTATTTGCATACTTTAAAGATTTGCAAAATTACTTGCTTGAATCTGATTGACATGCCACCATAGCTTGTAACCAATTAGCGACACATAGCAACAGACTTCTGAACAAGTGTAGAATGAAACAGCAGAGTCATGGACACTTTTAAAATATTACAACCATTAACTTGCAGCATTGACAGAATATGTGAATGTAACTTATTATTCATGTTCTGCAGTTAAGACATGTACAATGGTAATGATTGTCAATATTTTACAAGGGGAATTCACCACCCCTTCACTACAAGTGACCACTTTTTGTAGGGGTAAGAGGGACAGTGTTAAACCTAGAGTTGAAATCAAGAGCATTCCTGGCGAGTTGAAAGCTTTGCTTGACACAAGCCACAATCACCCCCTCCCCCATCCACAGGAATCAAAACTATGTCATCATTGTTGTCACTAAGCTGTTTATTTATTGGGTGCAACACAGAGGGTCTTTGCTGAAAAAGAGCTGAGGTTTTCCACGTTTAACTAACCGTTAGCCTAACTTTTGACATAATTGTGATGGTTTAGAGGTTGATAAATGTGTCACAGTGCATTAGACAGACCAGTCTGAATTTAATGGAAAGTAGTCTAAAGTGACACAGAACATTTCTGCTTTTAACAGCAGCTGTAGTTGCCCATTCCAGTATGTTTTAAATTGCATATTCTTAGATATTTATAATGATAAATATATATCTACAGAAATCATAGTTTTTTTGTGTGTTAAGTTAAATTATATTCTCTGTGTTATAAGCATAACAGAGGCCCCTGGACCAGAATTTGATGCAGTGATTCTCCTAGATGAAGAAACAGGAAAACCTTTTGTGGTTTCTCCTTTACCTGCTATTCCTCCAGGTAGGACTTATAAATGTCTTCATGAGTGATCATTGTCCAGGTGTCGTTACGCTGATACAATTTCTCATTTATATATGCATATATATTCTTGTTTATTATAAAAAACTTGCAGCATTCATTTTATGTTTGTAAAGAAACAAAATGCATGTACTCACACAAATGTGGATTATATGTATTTGACTTTTGTTTGTATATGTTAAAGATCAGCTTTCCTTAAAGAACTGAAAAGGGTCTCATGACAATTAAAGTTTTAAGGCTTCTCAAAGAGCTTGAACTCATCTGCATTAAGTCATGTAGTCCTGCTTTGGGTATATTGGCCAAATGCTTAATTTTTATGGTTAACTGATCCTTGGTAAGGTACATCACTTTTTGAGCTCACTGGTAGACACAGGCCTTGACTGATTAACTCTCCTGACAGTGGAACTTCCCAACCATCCCCAGACCAACCATTATATTTGCTCTGATCTCTGCTCACTGTTATACCCCCATGACACACCTCTTAAAAACACACCACTATAAAACCACATAACCTTCTTCTCTTGCTGCACATATAGTCAGTACTATGATACTACTGTAAGTCTTAACTCTCACTTAGAACTTCATGTACAAACACAACATGCATGCAATCAGTAAAATTCTCCTTTCCTACCTCTCCATCTTCTTTCCCCTTCACTGCCCTCAGCCCCCTACAACCAATAACAGACATCTTTATTAAGGACTTACACAACCAGTCATCATATCACTGTGTATTACCCTTGCTTACATAACTTTCTCACCAACAAATCAGTACCACAACCCCCTTCCCTCAAGTAATCAGACCAAACCTATTCCCCAGCTCACTACTGTCAGGATCACTCTTCTGTTGTTCTTCTTTCGGCTTTTCCCGGTTAGGGGTCGCCACAGCGGAACTCAGGTCCGCTAATGATTGGCAGTAGATTTTTTACGGGTGCCGAGGTGCCAGCTCGATGCCCAACCTTCAGTGAAGGCACGCCCATTCTACGCATGTCTTTCGAATGCCACTCGACCGCGGGGATGACATACACACTCCACACAGAAGGTGCTCCAGCTGAGAATCCAACGGCAACAATGCTACCGCTGTACCACCACAGCTTGATTATTAAAACTGAGACATTTTTCTGTATGCTTAAAAAACACCAAATTCCTCCTTCAGGATATGCTCCATAGTCTTTATACTCGTCTTTATGAGTAAAATTGAATCCAATCCAGGTCCAACAACTCCCTTTCCTAAACATCAGAACTGATCATATCTTACACTGACCTCTGTGCCCTCCTCAATGTACATAACATCAGAGACAAGTTAGACTAAATAAGTGCTTTTATTTCCCAGCACAACCTAGGCATTCTAGCAGTCAAAGAATCCCGAGTCAAAAAGGACTCCCCTAACTTCCAACACTTTCTAACCTTCTGCTAGTATGTTAATGATACCAAATCAGGCAAAAGAGCAGGTGAAGGTGCTCTAATTTTGTACAAAAATAATTTAAATCCAAAAGTCATCGCCCAAGGAAACTTCTCCCTAGACTCGGGTCCTAAGTGTATTCTTTTAAAACATCGAACTCACAAAGGCAAACCACTATTGATTGCTACAGTCTAGCCACTACCCCCTGCTTTCCTAAATTATTCAGATCACTGATCACTAACATCCTTAATAACCATCCCAAAAATAATAACAGACATTCTTGGTGACTTCATTCTTAATTATCTTGGCCCTCTTTCATCCAACACGGGTACTTTTTACTTCAACTCTTAAAAAAAAAAAAAAAAAAAAAAAACAACCTCAGGTCCTCCAGACACTCCACACTAGAACTGGTTATTACAAACATACCAGACTCAATCTTCAACATAAACATTCTGCCACCTATACTAAGTGTATACTGCCCATTCACCTTTACAATTGTTAACCAGCCTACAAGATTTGTACAAATATTAAAAGTGTTCAGAAACCAGAGTAGCGCAAATGTAGACGGACTCAGAGCCTTTCTCACAACCCACATCTGGAACCATATACTCTCCGTACAGCTGTAGGCTTAACCAACTTTCCACTCCAGCTGCAAGACAAATTCTTTCCACTTATCCACAGGCTTTATAAATCCACCAAAACCTAATGGCTGTCTACTGAACTCAAACATGGCAAAAATGGCAACAGACCCCAACAACTGACAGCAGCATATCCTTTACAGTCTTGCATAATCTATCCAAAAAGTCTATCAGAAGGCATAAAATAGATTTGCAAACAGACTAACCTCTTAAATTCTCCCAAACACTTTTGCAAAGCGGTTAACCTTTTTAGAGGAAGGACACCTCCTCATGATAACCCTGTCTGCAAACACCATTCATTGTAGTACAGTAAAACTTTCTCCAGAAGATTTCCATAAGGAATGTTGCCATCTCCATTCAATAAACTCTGAACTTTCCACAGATCTTTGCCCACCCCACCAGCATTATGCCTCTCTTCCACTTCACATGCATACATCCCATAGAAGTCTCTATTCCACTTGAAAATATTTCCACTGATAACTCTCCAGGATCTGATAACTTAAAACCCAGGAGAGCATCTGTCTTCCTCCCACCCACATATAATCTGTCTCGCACAAAACATTGCACCACAAATTTGCAAATCTGTTGTAATTAAACCCCTCCCTAAGCTAACCAGCCTAAAAGATACCTCTCACATCTGTCCAATATCTAGCCTCTCATTTCTGGGCAAAGCTTCATAAAGAGAGTTTACACCCAACTCTTTCTTTGTAGCCAGTAGTACCACCTGCAATCCTCCAAACAACATTTATTCTGGCCTGGACAAAGTACTTTGACAGCACTGTGATTCCTAACTATTGACATCCTACTTTACTCTGATTGTAGCCTCCTTACAGGTGCTCTATTATTGATGTAACAAAGGCATTTGACCTTCTTGACCACTATGTTCTCCAAAACAAACTTATTGAAATTGGTATCCGTCCATACACTACTCCCTGGTTTAAAAGCCTTCCTCACTGTCAGACACTTCAGACTTAAAATAGGATTCTCCCAGTCAGAATCTGCACTTATTACTGAAGTGCGTCATAACAGTACATTCTTATCCCCTCTTCTCCATATTCATTAACAGACTTCCTTATGATCTTCCCCATCTTCTACTTATCCTCTATGCTGATGATATGGTCATTTACTAATCAGGTCACTCACACCATCATTCAGTGTTATCTCTAGTCAGGCTTACATGAGTTCCAGCAATGACTCTTAAACCATACACTACTTCCCAACCCCCACCAAGACCAAAACTATGATTTTTGAACTCCACAGAAAATTCACCAAGCACCTAACTCTTTACCTGTCTGTGACCTACACAATCATTCCAGTGAGACAACCTTTACCTTCAAATACCTAGAACTGTGGCTTGATCAATCAGTCGGTAAACTTTCATTTCTACATAGGAAAGTGAAAGCCAAAATAAACTCTCGTCTTTCTGGCCTAAAAGATCTCCCCTTTTCTATGCCAACCAGCCAGAGCCATTGGCAAATGAGTTCTCCTGTCTCAACTTGAATATGGGCTAGCAAATTTTGCATCTGCCTCCAAGGAAAACACTGTCACACTACAGACAGTCTCTAACAGCATCTGGCAATTCATCACAAACTTACTCTTCTGTGAGTATCACTGTATAAAAACACAAATAGCTACCTATAAAACAAAGATCTAACCTACTGTTAGGATCCCAACTGTACAAACTACTCCAGCTCCATACATTTACTCCACTTGCAGCTAGACTTAACAACAAACAAAAAACAACTCTCATTCAACCTGAGACACTACTCACAAGCCACATAAACTCATTAACCTTTGAAATAAACTCTATAGCACTGCACATGATTTCTCCTTTCAGGCACCTACTCATTGGTAGGCTCTCCCCATCAACATTAAGAAAATATGCATTTGTTCCAGATTCAGAAAGCAAATCAGAAAGCACTTCTTCAACCAGATACCATCTAACCTATCTCCTTTCCGAGTCTCTTCTGTCTCAAAATACCCTTTAGCTTGACTCACCTTAGAAACTAATGTGTGTGTAAATATATATATATAT